>NC_061100.1:3233856-3241356 GCF_015104395.2 Macrobrachium nipponense | reverse complement strand
ATATATTGAAATAAATATATTAATTCTGAGGTAGAGGCGAATTAGATATTAAAGGACATTGTAGCTCGATATATATATATTATATATATATATATATAAAATCTGTATTATATATATATATATATATATATATATATATATATATATATATATATATATATATATATATATGTGTGTGTGTGTGTGTGTCTGTGTGTGTGTGTGTATGCGTGTGCGTGTGTGTGTGTATAACATTAACACATGATTTGTTTATCGCGTGTCACCTGTGGTGATGGAGCATGTAAATATATGTGTAATATACACATACACACACACACACACATATATATATACACTAAGGTGTTGTGTGTGTGTGTGTGTCTCCTAACTTGTAAAAGCTGTGAGTTTTAATCATCGTTGCTCTTGAAAAGGTCAGATATTTCAAGTGGTCGGGTGTCTTCTGTTTACATGAACTGACAAACGTCCTTTAGAAGTCTTGAGGTCAGTTGGTTTCAAAATCCAAAGTATTGTATTAATGCTGGTCTTCGCTAATAATGGCGTTTATTAATTTTATTCTGCAAGATCCTGATCTATTTACTGTTGGTATAAACAACAAGAAAAAAATGCCCCGATGTCAAGTTTTCTGTATAATGCTGCAGGAAACTGTCAGCCATGGCTCATGAAACTCTCAGCTGCTGCCTGGTGCTGGGCTCTGTTGTTGGCGCCTGTTGCGGAGCCAGACGACCGATCGTAACTAACTGTAACTCTTGATATAAAATAAGAAACTACTGAGGCTAGAGCTCTGCAATTTGGTACGTTTGGTGATTGGAGGGTGGATGACCAACATACCAATTTGCAGCCCTCTACCCTTTTTTAAGATCTGAGGGCGGACAGATAAAGTGCGGACGGACGGAAAAATTGCCATTACAAGAAACTAAGATTAAATTATAAAAAAATGGTAGCCAGATAAACTAGAAATGCGGGAAGGAAGGGGGTTACGTATTACATAATTATGATAGTTAAGAAGAAGATCAAATTAGACCATTGTTGGTAGGAGGAAACCCCATTCTGGTTACGCCAACTTCGGCAAACAAAGTCCTTCCTGAACGAGGTGGATGAGAGGTCGGACATTTATTTGGCTTCAAAGAATGTAAGTCAAAATTTATTCTGGAACGAAATTCCGGAAAGACAGTTTCATAAAGAAGTTAAAGAACTGCCATATAGAATGGTATGTAGTAAAAAAAAATCAATTTATATGATGAAAGATATTTTGATGAAAGATTTCAAAAAACAATAATATTGCACTAATACGATTCTCATCCTCTTTGATTGGATGTCCCTGGATCCTGCTAATGAGACATTGTGCTTTTCAGCTTTCTAGACTCAATTTAACGTATACTTGCTGCTTACATTGTTTATTCCGCGGGCTTCGACTTTATTCATTTCCAGTATACTTGTCTGGTTTTCCATTCCACGTGTTAGCGGAAGCAGTCTGCTACTGAGAGTCCAAGACCCTTTTTCTTCCGTTAAATCTTGGTATATAAATACACTGGATATCTTGAGCCCTTTCGAGAGCTACTGCCCTTATGGTCAGGAGTCTCGTTCCATTTCGTTTTCTTAAGGATTTGAGGTGAGGTCTTTAAATAGTGTGGCCTTCATGTTCAGTAATAATAATAATAATAATAATAATAATAATAATAATAATGAAGAGAAGAAGAAGAAGAAGAAGAAGAAGAGAAAGTAGAAGAAGAAGAAGACGAATGCTTTTATGCCATTATCATCTTAATAACGATACGCGTGAGGCAAAAAAGACGAATATCAGAAAGGAATAAAAACTCGTTTTTTGTTAGATTTTAAAACTCGGACATACTTGAGTGATATGTAACCTAATTTATGACGACAAGTGAAATGACGGTGAAAGTGAAAAATCTTTCTTAAAAGTAATTTTTGAAATGGATAAATTCTGGGCATTTTGAAGGGCGTAAAATGCAAAAATGTTTGAAGCAGAGCGAAGTATTAGGAGAATCGTAGTGGAAAATACAAATGACTGAGATCTGATTGCACACGAAGGTTTATAGACTCGACATAAAGACGATTTGCTCAGTCATATTTTGACAGCGAAACCAAGCTATATCAACCAGTTTACCAAATGCATTATGTTAGTTATATATCACTGCACTTCAGACAGCTTTTTCTTCTCAAGGAAAATAATAAAGAAGCAATGTTTGTTGTTCTGATTTTAGTATGGTAAAGATAAAAGAATAATTAGCACTGGGTATGTTTTCAGTACTGAAGGATGCATTACAAGGAATAAAAAAGATGAGAAAAACATATATTTGCATGAATTCACGGCCATGATCATTTTAAATTTTAGACCGTTAGCTTTCCTTGCATTTTAGCAATTCATGCACGATCTCTCTTGCTTACTTGCGTATCGCATTTGTGTGGTAATTTAGATGCAAATGCTGCCGAGTTTTCGTCTGGTCCCAACGCTGGAACCCAAGTTTAATGAACTTTCAAACTCAGGCATTAATGAAGCCTTCTACAATGCGGTTGGCTCGCCAAGTCTGTTTGGAAATCGTAGCCAACCAACGATAACATTAGACTGAAATTTATGTGTATTGATGTGTGTATTTCTATTATCTCTTAGATTCAACCCTGATGTATGGCGAGAAGTGTCAATTACAGGGACAAAGTTCGATATGTCTTTACTGTTGTGCCAAACTTTGAAAAGTCTCATTGAGAATAGAATGGGATCACATATAAAAGCGGGAAGAATGACCGTTGAAGGCAACGTGTTTGTGACCAAAGGCTTTAGGCATAAAAGCGAAAAAGGAAACAAGAAATAAAGTCCCTAATGTAAGCAAGGGATCCCTAAACAGGTATATGATTAGCTGGGTATAAAAATAAACTAGAAATGTCTTTTGGTAACAGAACTTCAAGGCATGAGTGGCGACATTGTTGTTTAATAAGTAGTTCCGCCAATACTACTTCTCACATGTGAAGAAGTGCGTTGAGAGGAAGAGCTGCCTTTCCAAGGTTTTTCGTGAGAGGCTCTGCGCTCCTCCTCCCTCTGTTCACCAGAAAGGAAGCTGAAATAATGCAGTGGAATTTTGACACCGAATCCGATATCACTGCTTTAGCCACTCTGTCAGTTATCATGAGGTCTGTCAAAGGCCTCAAAAACTCCGCAGTTATTCGAGATGATTTGAACAGCAGCTGATGCTGAAATCATGGACTGATGGATCTCATTCACATTGCTGATAATGTAACTTTTCACCAAGTTTTTGCATCAACCGAAGCATTAACTCAGCGCGGCTCATTGAGTTTGGATCAACCATGAAGACATCAAATTCAAACAACGAATGTTTTTTTTTTTCTTCATTTCTTCCTCCTACAAAGGAAAGGAGTTTATGCAGTGGCACTCTTGTTTGATATCAAATTTCATAATAATTTGCTTGATGTAGCTTTGGCATTTTCTCTCTCTAAAAAGAAAACGGGGGACGCAGTTAATGTTTATATATATTCTATATACCGCCGCCTGTTATAACTCAATCACAAACAAAATCTAGTTTTTCCATTTCTATTCTCCTAAACTATGAATTCGCTTTACATCATATATTTTGTATTTCATTCGCTTCAAAATGCCGATATTGAGCCTCTTCGGAGATGCTTAGTGTGTTCTCGTGTCATACTGAAAGCTAAAAGTTCGCTTTCACTTTCCTTTTATCTGATGCCATTATTATTATTAATATTATTATTATTATTATTATTATTATTATTATTATTATTATTATTCTTATTATTATTGGCTAGAAGAACGATCACATCCCGTAAAGATGTGGATAAAAAAGACCATTTTTATTAAGTAAATCTTAGTATGTTGTTAGAAGTATACTTACATCCTTAAGTATACTGTCCTCATCGTCTGATGTGTAAAGATTTCCAAGATACATTTTGAACGGAAGACGTAATGATCGAGAGCATAAGAAATAGGGATTGCAAGATAATCTTGAAGCTAAGAGGAACCAGTGCTTCAATGAAAGTTACTGTACTTACTTCTAGTTGCCTTCTATCTTTTCAGACGGGGAACACAGCTTTTTGGTAGCTCTTTTTCAAGTAAGATAAACTGTTATGAAAACATTTCAAAATTAACTTCTGATTTTGTGCGCTTCTTTAATATTTACGGAAGAACGAAATGTATGGAGAAGAGCAGACGGTAGCTGTGCTTAGACATCGAAAAGACTCCATAAGGATTGTTCATTGCTCTCGAAACTTGTTTGTTCTCTCTAGAGGAAGTTTTTTTTTTTTTTTCTTTCGAGAAAATGAAGAGAGGCGTGGAAGAGTAGACACTTACCGGTTAGACGAGGACCTCCTGAAGAGACAGTCTTCCTCTCATGATGAACAACGGGGTTAGGGGGGCGGTTGACGTTACGCATAACGAGGGCGTCGAGAAGTTTCCTTAGGATATAATGCATTTTCTTATAGTGATGAGAGAAGGTGGTGCAAGAAGGGCGAGTTATAAAAAACTATTATGGAAAACATTGAGCTAAAATCAGCTATTACCATTAAAAAATATAATAATGTATCTAAATTTAAGATTAGATGTATCCGAAGTTATTTTAATCGCAAGTAAGAAAATATTGAATCCAGTTGATGTGTGTCTTAGTCGTTTTAAGAGCATCATTCAAATGATCTGTTTAAACGCCAAGAATGGGTCGTTTTCTAATAATCAAAACATAGCGAATATAGGCATAGAAATGGTAAATAACTCTAAAGTTAAACTCACTCTCTCTCTCTCTCTCTCTCTCTCTCTCTCTCTCTCTCTCTCTCTCTGGAAATACCCTACAAATGTTTGTTATTCGTAATTAATGTGCTATGGAATGGTAGTTATGCTAATAATACCAACTTGGCATTGTGTGCATCTGAAAGGGTGTTCAAGTGAAATAAAAAAAAAGCAAGATATACGATTCCAATACATCTGCGTTCACCACATCGACTCATTGAATATAATGTACAGTTAATAAGAATACGCTTTTTGAAACTAATTTTATATTCAAATGGCCATTTTAGTTTTCAAAGTACTTTTACTGCCTTTCATAACTAAAATAGATTTTTTGAAATATGTTGATGACGAATTTATGAGGAACTTTAGTTATTTATTTTTTTATAAGTTGCATAAAAAATCAGCTCTCAATAAAAACTTCAGAATGGAATCTATGACAGGCATTTACCTGCGAAATTTCTTATCTTTATTCGTGGCAAAATTATTGATTTCTTAAATCACTGGAACGAAGACAAGCCGTAACAGTTACCGAGTCGTATTTTTCAAGAAAATGAAACTTAACTTTTATTTTTTAAGAACTGGAAGTTGGATGATTTGTGTGTGTGTCGAAATAAAGTGCTTACGAAACAGCGAGCTATATTTCCCAGTTGTTTATAACCAGAGTTACAGCAGCTAATTATGAAGAAATGTGTCGTCTTGAAAAGTTTCTGCGAGAGAGAAAATGAAGTTAGCGAGGAATTACGCGAGTAAATCCGGCATGGGAAGTTGGATCTTAAGTAAGAGGAAGTTTATCATAAAATTTTCAGGCTTTGAGTAAAGGAAAGGGGTTTATTTTCGTGAAAAACATTCTCTCTAAATATGTTGTGAGTTGCGCCTTTGACGTAATTGTGAATGTGAATGTGAAAACATTCACTAAAGACAAACTGGAATAACACGAGGTACAAAATGCGCGGTTTATGAAAAAAGAATATGACAGTCATTATGAATTTGTGACGCTGACGCTGAAGTTCATATTAACCGTTATGACGGTTTTTGGTCCGTTCAGTAGATTCCGTTTTTAAATGAAGTTTGGTTGAAACTGATTAAGTCCCACAATGATTGTTTATCATTTGGCAGTGAAGGATTTGGAAAAGTGTGTGACTTGACATCACTTTGACCGTAACTGTACTGACCGTTGGACCTGGATCAGCAAGTTCTTGCTTCCTCACCTCACGGATGTTGGGTTATTAAGAGATTGTTAGGAAGAACATTCAGTGGTCTCATGGAAGATTTTAATGGTGCAATCTGTATATTAACTTTGTTTTGTTATAAATGTTCGCGTTAGTTTAACGTCAGTCAATACTGAGCATGGGAGCAGCCCGCCCTGACTGTCAGAGAGAGAGAGAGAGAGAGCGAGAGAGATGAGAGAGAGAGAGAGAGAGAGAGAGAGGATGAGAGAGAGAGTAGAGTAAGCAAACTGCGAATATCAGTGAATATTACAAGATTTGTCTATATACATACAAAATACTATTAAAGATGAAATTCCTTCTTACGACTGGCCTATTTCTCTTTATGACTTTTATTTTATTTTTTTTATCATATGTAAATTAAAAACATGCTGCACTAAGCACTTTATGATAAATACCAAACGCTCTCGTACAGTAAAGGTATTTACAATACTTTGTTGCATATTCAACTTCAAAGACATCTATTCCGGAGCCTTTGTGCTTAACTTTATCCTTCATTGAAAAACGAGTCAAAAGAATTGATCCGACGAGAGGAATAATATATTAATCTGCCCTGATGCAGGAAGCCGCGTGAAGTGAAAACGTTTGTCCAGCTCACCTTTGCAGGGAGGTCGGGCGACTTTAAATCCCATTATGTATATATGAGATAGATCAATACGCAATAAGCTTTGATCAAGCATCATTTCTGACATATAACTTTCTGGCGTCCCTCCTGATTAGATGCTTTACAGGTCCTGTGTGGAAGAATATAGATTTATATCCTGAAGATTAAGATACGTTTAGAGTAGTAGAAGACACTGATATAATTTTTTCAAAGAAAATAAAGAAAGATGTAGTTCTGATTGCTGGTACAGCTTAGCTTGCAAAAATGAAATTTCAGACTTATTATCTTAGTTTCCAGAATGATTCCGTTTATGAGTTATTACAGCTATTCAATATCCTATTTCCCTGATTGATTAGAATTAGGGAAGTCACTACTGAATTCAAAATCAGTCGAGTATCATTGCTTGATGTATATACGATAAAAGCATTTGGATCATAAAAACAACATTAAGAGGTAGACACTTGTTTCACTCTTAGGATTACAATCAGCAGGTCACGTGATGTAGAATTTGTGTTCATTTTCCGGAAGAACTGAAATCAGTTAAAACAGATTTCATTCAGGATTCTCGGAGTTAGTTCTTTCAATTAAAGTACAACCACTTTCCCGATACAAAATGCCTTAATGAGGCATATGTAGATTTGAAATCAGTGGAGTTTAAGTGCCATGGGTTTGTAATTACCTCTCACCAAATGCATTAGGGACTGAATGCCTCTTTTAAACTATAGCACTGATGCGCATATATTGATCTGTCAAGCACACATAAATACATTCGTAAGGTAGATAGTTATCAAAAAAATTGTGGCTTTCACATTATATCTGTTGTTTATCGCTAATAAGTAATTTGGTTTTTTGTTTATATAGGGCATTGAATAAGAGCGTGCAGTTCTCATATATATGTGTGTGTA
>NC_061100.1:3210602-3233356 GCF_015104395.2 Macrobrachium nipponense | reverse complement strand
ACCTCTACCATAGTAAGGTAATGCCTCTCTTATCAAAAGTGGATTTCTGCACCTTTTGGATGCTGGCCTAAGCCTCCTTAAGGAATTCGGTATCTGTCAGGCCAGTTACAGCATGAGTATACCACTTTCAAGTCATAGGCAACCTCTACCATGGTAAGTTAATTCTTCTTTTATTGAAAGTGGATTTCTGCCCACCTTTTGGATGCTGGCCTAAGCCTTCTTAAGAAATTCGGTATCTGTTGGGCCAGCTTAAGCTTGGGTATACCACTTTCAAGCCATAGGCAACCTCTACCATGGTAAATTAATGCCTTTCTCATCGAAAGTGGATTTCAGCCCTCCTTTTGGATGCTGGCCTAAGCCTCCTTAAGGAATTTGGTATCTGTCGGGCCAGCTTAAGCATGGGTATACCTCTTTTGTGCCATAGGCAACCTCTACCATGGTAAGTTAATGCCTCTCTTATCGAAAGTGGATTTCTGCCCACCTTTTGGATGCTGGCCTAAGCCTCCTAAATGAATTTTGTATTTGTCGGGCTACCTTAAGCGTTGGTATACCACTTTCGTGCCATAGGCAACCTCTACCATGGAAAGTTAATGCCTCTCTTATCGAAAGTGGATTTCTGCCCACCTTTTGGATGCTAGCCTAAGCCTCCTTAAGGAATTCGGTATTTGTTGGTCCAGCTTAAGCGTGGGTATACCACTTTCGAGCCATAGGCAACCTCTACCATAGTAAGTTAATGCCTCCCTTATCAAAAGTGGATTTCTGCACCTTTTGGATGCTGGCCTAAGCCTCCTTATGGAATTCGGTATCTCTCAGGCCAGTTAAAGCATGGGTATACCACTTTCAAGCCATAGGTAACCTCTACCATGGTAAGTTAATGCCTCTCTTATTGAAAGTGGATTTCTGCCCATCTTTTGGATGCTGGCCTAAGCCTCCTTAAGGAATTGGGTATTTGTCGGGCCAGTTTAAGAGTGGGTATACCACTTTCGAGCCATAGGCAACCTCTACCATGTTAAGTTAATGCCTCTCTTATTGGAAGAGGATTTCTTCCCTATCTTTTGTAGGTAGGCCTAAGACTCCTTAAGGAATTCGTTGTCTGTCAGGCCAGCTTAAACATGGGTATACCACTTTTGAGTCATAGGCAATTTCTAGCATGGTAAGTTAATGCCTCTATCATGGAAAGTGGATTTATGTTCAATTTTTTGGATGCTGGCCTAAGCCTCTTTATGTAATTTGGTATCTCTCGGGCCAGCTTAAACTTGGGTATCCCACTTTCGAGCCATAGGCAACATCTACCATGGTAAGTTAATGCTTCTCTTATCGAAAGTGGATTTTTGCGCTCCTTTTGGCTACTGGCCTAAGCCTCCTCAAGGAATTCGGTATTTGTCGGGCCAGCTTAAGCGTGGGTATACCACTTTTGAGTCATAGGCCACCTCAACCATAGTAAGTTAATGCCTCTCTTATCAAAAGTGGATTTTTGCACCTTTTGGATGCTGGCCGAAGCCTCCTTAGAAATTCGGTATCTGTCAAGACAGTTAAAGCATGGGTATACCACTTTCGAGCCATAGGCCACCTCTACCATTGTAAGTTAATGCCTCTCTCATCGAAAGAGGATTTCTGCCCACATTTTGGATGCTGGCCTAAGCCTCCTTAAGGAATTTGGTATCTGTCGTGCCAGCTTAAGCATAGGTATACCACTTTCTTGCTATAGGCAACCTCTACCATGGTAAGTTAATGCCTCTCTTATCGAAAGTGGATTTCTGCCCACCTTTTGGATGCTGGCCTAAGCCTCCTTAAGGCATTTGGTATCTATCAGGCCAGCTTAAGCATGGGTATACCACTTTCAAGCCATAAGCAACATCTACCATGATAAGTTAATGCCTCTCTTATCGAAAGTGGATTTCTAGCCTAAGCCTCCTTAAGGAATTCGGTATCTGTCATGCCAGCTATACGTGGGTATACCACTTTTGACCCATAGGCAACTTCTACCATGGTAAGTTAATGGTTCTCTCATCGAAAGTCTATTTCTCCCCACCTTTTAGATGCTGGCCTAATCCTCTTTAAGGAATTTAGTATCTGTCGGGCCAGCTTAAGCATGGGTATACCACTTTCGAACCATAGGCAACCTCTACCATGGTAAGTTAATGCCTCTATCAAGGAAAGTGGATTTTTGCCCACCTTTTGGACGCTGGCCTAAGCCTCCTTATGTAATTTGGTATCTATCGGGCCAGCTTAAACTTGTGTATACCTCTTTCGAGCCCTAGGCAACCTCTACCATGGTAAGTTAATACCTCTCTTAATGAAAGTGGACTTCTGCCCTCCTTTTGGCTACTGGCCTAATCCTCCTTAAGGAATTCGGTATTTGTCAGGTCAGCTTAAGCGTGAGTATACCACTTTTGAGTCATAGGCCACCTCTACCATAGTAAGTTAATGCCTCCCTTATCAAAAGTGGATTTCTGTCCATCTTTTGGATGATGGCATAAGCCTCCTTAAGGAATCGGTATCTGTCAGGCCAGTTAAAGCATGGGTATACCACTTTCGAGCCATAGGCAACCTCTACCATTGTAAGTTAATGCCTCTCTTATCAAAAGTGGATTCCTGCCCACCTTTTGGATACTGGCCTAAGCCTCCTTAAGGAATTCGGTATCTGTCAGGCCAGCTTAAGCATGGGTCTACCACTTTCGAGCCATAGGCAACCTCTACCATGGTAAGTTAATGCCTCTCTTATCAAAAGTGGATTTCTGCACCTTTTGGATGCTGGCCTAAGCCTCCTTAAAATTCGGTATCTGTCAGGCCAGTTAAAGCATGGGTATACCACTTTCGAGCCATAGGCAACCTCTACCATGGTAAATTAATGCCTCTCTCATTGAAAGTGGATTTCTGCCCACCTTTTGGATGCTGGCCTAAGCCTCCTTAAGGAATTTGGTATCTGTCGGGCCAGATTAAGCTTGGGTATACCACTTTCTTGCCATAGGCAACCTCTACCATGGTAAGTTAATGCCTCTCTTATCGAAAGTGGATTTCTGGCCACCTTTGGATGCTGGCCTAAGCCTCCTTAAGGTATTCGGTATCTGTCGGGCCAGCTTAAGCATGGGTGTACCACTTTCAAGCCATAAGCAAAATCTACCATGATAAGTTAATGCCTCTCTTATCGAAAGTGGATTTCTACCCACCGTTTGGAGTCTGGCCTAAGCCTCTTAAGTGAATTCGGTATTTGTCGGGCCACCTTAAGCGTGGGTATACCACTTTCGAGTCATAGGCACCCTCTACCATGGTAAGTTAATGCCTCTCTTATTGAAAGTGGATTTCTGCCCACCTTTCGGATGCTAGCCTAAGCCTCCTTAAAGAATTCGGTATTTGTTGGTCCAGCATAAGTGTGGGTATACCACTTTCGAGCCATAGGCAACGTATACCATGGTAAGTTCATGCCTCTCTTATCGAAAGTGGATATCTGTCCACCTTTTGGATGCTAGCCTAAGCCTCCTTAAGGAATTCGGTATCTGTCAGGCCAGCTATACGTGGGTATACCACTTTCAAGCCATAGGCAACCTCTACCTTGGTAAGTCAATGCCTCTCTCTCTCATCGAAAGTGGATTTCTGCCCACCTTTTAGATGCTGGCCTAAGCCTCTTTAAGGAATTTAGTATTTGTCGGGCCAGCTTAAGCGTGGGTATACCACTTTCGAGCCATAGGCAACCTCTACCATGGTAAGTTAATGCCTCTATCATGGGAAGTGGATTTGTGCCCACCTTTTGGATGCTGGCCTAAGCCTCCTTATGTAATTTGGTATCTGTCGGGCCAGCTTAAACTTGGGTATACCACTTTCGAGCCATAGACAACCTCTACTATTGTAAGTTATTACCTCTCTTATCGAAAGTGGACTTCTGCCCTCCTTTTGGCTACTGGCCTAAGCCTCCTTAAGGAATTCGGTATTTGTCGGGCCAGCTTAAGCGTGGGTATACCACTTTTGAGTCATAGGCCACCTCTACCATAGTAAGGTAATGCCTCTCTTATCAAAAGTGGATTTCTGCACTTTTGGATGCTGGCCTAAGCCTCCTTAAGGAATTCGGTATCCGTCAGGCCAGTTACAGCATGGGTATACCACTTTCACGTCATAGGCAACCTCTACCATGGTAAGTTAATTCTTCTTTTATTGAAAGTGGATTTCTGCCCACCTTTTGGATGCTGGCCTAAGCCTTCTTAAGAAATTCGGTATCTGTTGGGCCAGCTTAAGCTTGGGTATACAACTTTCAAGCCATAGGCAACCTCTACCATGGTAAGTTAATGCCTCTCTCATCGAAAGTGGATTTCAGCCCTCCTTTTGGATGCTGGCCTAAGCCTAGTTAAGGAATTTGGTATCTGTCGGGCCAGCTTAAGCATGGGTATACCTCTTTTGTGCCATAGGCAACCTCTACCATGGTAAGTTAATGCCTCTCTTATCGAAAGTGGATTTCTGCCCACCTTTTGGATGCTGGCCTAAGCCTCCTAAATGAATTTGGTATTTGTCGGGCTACCTTAAGCGTGGGTATACCACTTTCGAGCCATAGGCAACCTCTACCATAGTAAGTTAATGCCTCCCTTATCAAAAGTGGATTTCTGCACCTTTTGGATGCTGGCCTAAGCCTCCTTATGGAATTCGGTATCTCTCAGGCCAGTTAAAGCATGGGTATACCACTTTCAAGCCATAGGTAACCTCTACCATGGTAAGTTAATGCCTCTCTTATTGAAAGTGGATTTCTGCCCATCTTTTGGATGCTGGCCTAAGCCTCCTTAAGGAATTGGGTATCTGTCGGGCCAGTTTAAGAGTGGGTATACCACTTTCGAGCCATAGGCAACCTCTACCATGTTAAGTTAATGCCTCTCTCATCGAAAGTCGATTTCTGCCCACCTTTTGGATGCTGGCCCAAGCATCCTTACGGAATTCGGTATCTGTCGGGCAAGCTTAAGCACGGGTATACCACTTCCGAACCATAGGCAATTTCTACCATGGTAAGTTAATGCCTCTCTCATCGAAAGTGGATTTCAGCCCACCCTTTGGATGCTGGCCTAAGCCTCCTTAAGGAATTCGGTAAATGTTGTGCCAGCTTAAGTATGGGTATACCACTTTGGTGCCATAGGCAACTTCTACCATGGTAAGTTAATGCCTCTCTTATCGAAAGTGGATTTCTGCCCACCTTTTGGATGCTGGCCTAAGCCTCCTAAAGGAATTTGGTATTTTTTGGGCCACCTTAAGCGTGGGTATACCACTTTCGAGCCATAGGCAACATCTACCATGGTAAGTTAATGCCTCTCTTATCGAAAGTGGATTTCTGCCCATCTTTTGGATGCTGGCCTATGCCTCCTTAAGGAATTCAGTATCAGTCGGGCAAGCTCAAGTGTTGGTATACCTCTTTTGAGTCGTAGGCAACCTCTACCACGGTAAGTTAATGCCTCTCTCATCGAAAGTGGATTTTTGCCCACCTTTTTGATGCTGGCCTAAGCCTTTTTAAGGAATTCAGTATCTGCCGTGCCAGGTTAAGCATGGGTATAAAATTTTCGAGCCATAGGCAGCCTCTACCATGGTAAGTTAATGCCTCTCTTTTCGAAAGTGGATTTCTGCCCAATTTTTGGATGCTGGCCTAAGCCTTTTTAAGGAATTCGGTATTTGTCGGGCAAGCTTAAGCGTGGGTATACCACTTTTAAGCCATAGGCAACCTCTACCATGGTAAGTTAATGCTTTTCTCATCGAAAGTGGATTTCTGCCCACCTTTTGGATGCTGGCCTAAGCCTCCTTAAGGAATTCAGTGTCTGTCGGGCCAGCTTAAGCATGGGTATAACACTTTCGTGACATAGGCATTCCCTACCATGGTAAGTTAATGCCTCTCTTATCGAAAGTAGATATCTGCCCACCTTTTGGATGCTAGCCTAAGCCTTCTTAAAGAATTTCATATCTGTCGAGCCATAGGCAACCTCTACCATGGTAAGTTAATTTCTCTCATATCGAGAGTTGATTTCTGCCCTCCTTTTGGATGCTGGCCTGAGCCTCCCTAAGGAATTCGCTATCTGTCGGGCCTGCTTAAGCGTGGGTATACCACTTTCGTGCCATAGGGAATCTCTAGCATGGTAAGTTAATGTCTCTCTTGTCGAAAGTAGTTTTCTGCCAAACTTTTGGTGCTGACCTAAGCCTCCTTAAGGAATTCGGTATATGTCGGGCCAGCTTAAGCGTAGGTGTACCACTTTCGAGCCATAGGTAACCTCTAATATGCTACGTTAATGCCTCTCTTATTGTAAGTAGATTTCTGCCTACCTTTTAGATTCTGGCCTATGCCTCCTTAAGGAATTTGGTATCTGTCGAGCCAACTTAAGAGTGGGTATACCACTTTCGAGCCATAGGCAACCTCTACCATGGTAAGTTAATGCCTCTCTTATCGGAAGAGGATTTCTTCCCTATCTTTTGTAGGTAGGCCTAAGACTCCTTAAGGAATTCGTTGTCTGTCAGGCCAGCTTAAGCATGGGTATACCACTTTTGAGCCATAGGCAATTTCTAGCATGGTAAGTTAATGCCTCACTTATTGAAAGTAGATTTCTGGCCACCTTTTGGATACTGGCCTAAGCCTCGTTAAGGAATTCGGCATCTGTCGGGCCAGCTTAAAAATCAATGGGATATAGCAATTTTGTGCCATAGGCAATCTTACTGGCATGTTAAGTTAATGTCTCTCTTTATCGAAAGTGGATTTTTTCCCATCTTTTTGATGCTAGGGGCTAGCCAAATTAGGATAATTTGTTTAAGCTGTCAACATAGCTTAAGCGTGGGTATAAAACTTTCAAGCCACAGGTACGTATACCATGGTAAGTTGATGTCTTCTTATTGAAGGGAGGCTTTCTTTTCCCATCTTTTGGATGTTGGCCTAAGCCTCCTTAAGAGATTCGTTACCTGTCAGGCCAGCTTAAGCGTGGGTATACCACTTTCGAGCCATAGGCTAACCTCTAGTATGGTAAGTTAATGCCTCTCTTATCGCAAGTGGATTTCTTCCCATTTTTTGGATGCTGGCCTAAGCATACTTAAGGAACTCAGTATCTGTTGGGCCAGCTTAAATGTGGGTATATGAGCCATAGGTAACGTCTGTCATGGTAAGTTAATGCTTCTCTAATGGAAATAGGATTTCTGCCCACCTTTTGGGTGCCAGCCTAAGCCTCACTAAGGAATTCAATATCTGTTGGGCCAGCTTATGTGTTTGTATACCACTTTCGAGCCATAGGCAACGTTTACCTTGGTGGATTTTTGCCAACCTTTTGGATGTTTGCCAAAGACTCCTTAAGGAATTCGGTATCTGTTGGGCCAGATTAAGCGTGGGTATACCACTTTCGAGCCATAAGCAACCTTTAGCATGGTAAGTTAATGCCTCTCTTATCGAAAGTGGATTTTTGCCAACCTTTTGGATGCTGGCTTAAGCCTCGTTAAGGAATTCAGTATCTGTCGGGCCAGCTTAAGATTTTTGCCCAACTTCTGGTTGCTGGGCCTAAGCCTCCTGAAGGAATTTGGTATCTGTCTGGCCAGCTTAAGCGTAAATATACCAATTTCGTGCCATAGGCAACCTCTACCATGGTAAGATAATGCTTTCCTTTTCGAAACGGAAATTCTGGCCATCTATTGGATTTTGGCCTAAGCCTCCCATTTAAGCATGGGTGTACCACCTTTGAGCCATAGGCAACCTCTAGCATGGTAAGTTAAAGGCTCTCTTATTGAAAGTTGTATACCATTTTCAAGACATTGATAACCACTATCACCATAAGTTAGTGCCTCTGACATCCCAATGAATCTCTTAGTAATTCTTGAGCCAGTGGCTCTCCAATTGCACTTTAATTGCATATAATTAATTTTTAATTCTGAAAGCAAAGCATTTGTTTGTTGTTGTTAATTTTATTATGAATTTGCTCTGTTAAGATTTGTACCTGTACTTACTTAATTTTCATCCTATAAACTGTGAAATCAAGTTAATGCTTGTAACTAAGTATACTCTTTCCGTGGAGACCTTTTTCCCCCGTAATTCTCGTGTCTTTTTCTAATTATGTGTGTTTCTATTGCTTACGATTTGTCATGGTTCTGCAAGGCGCCAGTTGAAATCGCATCTCACATTTGTCCATCCCCGTGACCTTATACATAAAATATTTAAAACCAGGGCTTTCGAGAAAATGCTCAATTCTCCTTCTCAATCTAAAGAAATTTGTGTTTTATACATATTCTAATACATATCTTTTACACTGTTATTACTGCGTATTCTACACCAACATCGCCAAGAAATACAGACTGTTCGCTGTCAAATATACTGACTAGGATTAACAGAATCTCCTGAGAGCATTATAGAGGGGGAAAAATATCACAAACTTCGTGTTTGTTTTCATTGGTATCTGTTCTTTGGGGATACAATATATTTTTCCTTGTAAATATAGATCAGTGTCAGCTAACAAACAAAGCAGAAGTCATTCGAAATTCAAAAGAGCATACATAAGTGCGAAGGGTAAGGTTCAAATATTGTTGAGGTTCAGTATGCATGACATAAAGAAAGCTACTACTGACACTGATCCAGGTATAGGATACAGTAACTTTCATTTGAACCACCTAAAATTGGGTCCTGATGTTTGTAATGAGTTTCTCTATGTTACTTTTAGTTTTCTGTAAAGAAGACTCTTGAGATGGCTCTGTCTGTCTGACTTTTTCTGTCTACCCTCTGATCTTAAAAACTCCTGAGGTTAGAGGGCTGCATATTGGTAGGTTGATTATCCACCCTCCAATTGTCATACATACCAATTTGCAGGCCTGTAGCCTCAGTAGTTTTTATTTTGTTGAAGGTTAAATTATACTATAATCATACGTCTGGCAGTGCTGTAGGTACCAACACAGGCCACCTGTGGGTTGTGGCTGAAAGTTTCATGGGCTGTGGCTGAAAGTTTCATACAGCATTCAATGCTGTACAGGAAAATCGATTGCGCCGAAGTCTCTTCGTGGCAATCTTTACTTACTGACTTTTATCATTCATTGCTACATTCCTTCAATTGAGTATGTTGCGACGTGTAATCACTGCTGTTGTTGAAGATAAGTTTGGCGACAGATCGACCTCAGATAATGACGGTATTATTGAAGTTACTCGAGTCTCGTCTTTTAGACAGAATAAAGCCGCTGATTCGCCGAGTCCGAGCGACAGACAGCATCGTTTCCGAGTCGGCCATTCCACCGGTTATTCCTGTTTAGTGTTAAAAGAAAGAATCCTGCTTTACAACAATGGTCGTTCGGAGGTTCAAGCTCGCTTTGTTGATCTCAGTAAAGCATCTGCTTCCGTTAATGACGATATTCTTATGAGGCAAAGGATGGATTATGGGGCTCCGGCTGTTTATGTCAATTTAGTTCATTTTTGGTACAGTGATCAAGTGGCTCGTGTGAAATATATAGGTCTAGACGAATGGGAAATAAAACTCGTAGAAAATGCGCCAATCCATTTTTCTGTCAATCGTGTAATCAAGGCCACAGAAAATAGATCTCTCTTTCGGGGGTCACTGTACAATCGTGGCCACGGTATAACGCTGTATAAGACGCGGCCCATGTGGTGGACTGGCCCAGAGTCAAAATATACAGGGTCTGCTCACGAGGCGGTACTAAAACCTATCCCCGTCCCTTGTGAAACGTCATCAGTTACAAAAGGACCATATCTTTATGAAACTATATTTACGATAACATTTTCATATAACTATTTTTGCGATGGCGTTTTTTTATATAAATTTTCCTTATATTGCATGTTGCCGTATACTACGTTAAAGTACAAAGACTGCTCTTTCAAATGATATATAGCACATTACAATTAATTAAATTACTTTCAAAAGCCCAACAAGCGCGGCACAGAAAAAATTATCTACGCACAAAATGCGCAAATTACTTCATCCGTCAACCTACATAATTCACGTTTCGTAGCGTAACTGACTAGGATGATGATAGAAGAAACTGAAAAATGGATTAGAAAGCTGATAAATTTATATATAAATGCATAAATAAAATTGATAGTGTGGCTCAGAAATTTTCGAGGAATTCTAGGTCAAACACGGACGAAAATATTTTAATTTTATGTAAATATTTACATTTTTCTTACATAATTTTTCACCTTATTACGTTTTGCCATATACCATGTAAAAGTACAAAGAATGCCCTGTCAGTTGGTATATGACACATTACAATTACAATTATTTTCAAAACCATAATTGTTCGCACAGAAAATATTATCTACGCACGCAAAAATGATAAAAAAATTAAGCGTTCGTGGGAGATCTGAAAATCTAGCCCCGCCCTTGTGAAACGTCATCAGATACAATCCAGCCAGACTGACGAATAACTTTTAGTACTTTTTTAAATTATTATAAGCGTTTGATGCACGCATATTAATACCTTTATGTATACAGTTTGTGTTATATGTAAACTTATGTGTTCGGAAGTATATTTATGTGATATAAAGTGCTAATGAGAAATTTGCTGGAAATGTGTTCCCTGTACCTTTTTATTCATCATTTATTCCTTTGATACCTTATATCGTATATGATGTAATTCTTATACTTTTGATATTGTTTTCTTTTTTGTGGCCAAGTCGTGCAAATGCAACTGCCATTTTTTACACTGCCTGTATCCACATTTTCTTTGTATTTATTACATAACCAATAAGTAGTTCACAATAAGATTTGGAAAATATAATTAATCTATCATTCTTCTAACCTTTATCATAAAAAAAAAGTTGCTTTTCAAAGTGAAGTATGAACACAGTGACAGAACTAAATACATTTCTTAAGAATTATTTAAAATCTTGATAATATTACTACATGAAAGAGAGAGAGAGAGAGAGAGAGAGAGAGAGAGAGAGAGAGAGAGAGAGAGAGAGAGAGAGAGAGAGTTGTCATGTTAAAAGAAATGGACTTGAAGAGAATACAGCAAACCAGTATATAGGTAAGTAAATAAATAAGTAAAGAATAAACATATGAAGAAAGCTGGAGTAGCTATGTTTGTTCAAACTGGTATATTTTGTGCAATAAAACAAGGTTTGGTGACTAAATGAGAGAATGGGTATTAAAATAATCAAACATGTGACCGCTACAGATTTTATCATCAAGATTTTATGAAAAACACCACGCGATATGGATTGAATGTATAAAAACTGAGGGTTCTTTAAGTAATTCAGTGGAGAAACATGGGAGTGTTACTCTTGTGACGTCACAGCATTAGCTCCGCCCCCACTGCCAAGTTGAGCAGACCCTATATACTTTGAATGGTTATTAAAAAACATCAAGCATGTAACCTCTTTACAGGTTTTATCCGATTTTATAAAAAAAAAAAAAACGTGCAATATGGATTAAATGTATAAAAACTAAAGCATGGGTAGTGTTACTCTTGTGACGTCACAGTATCAGCTCCGCCCCCACTGCCGAGTTGAGCAGACCCTATTACTTTGACTCTGGACTGGCCTATATCGTTGCCAGACACACGTTCATGGCCAACTTTAATCTTTAATAAAATAAAAATGACTAAGGCTAGATGGCTACAATTTGGTTTATTTGATGATTGGAGGATGACCGATCAACATACAAATTTGCAGCCCTCTAGCCTCATTAGTTATTAAGAGCTGAGGGCGGACAGAAAAAGTGCGGATGGACTGGCAAAGCTTTGCAATAGTTTTCTTTTCTTAAAACTAAAACGGAGAGAGCCAGGGAGGATTTAACAAGTTTCTTTTATGGAATGCGTGTTGATACGCTCCTTGGGAGTATTTCTGAAACGAAGGTTGGTTGCCGACTGGGCATTTTAAGTTAAAATGCCTTTTCATTTGCTGATGAAGTTGAGTTGCTGGCCCCCTCAGCAATTGGTCTGCACATATTGATTGGTGCAGATTACGAGGAAGCTTTTAATACAGAATTAAATTTTAACCCTGTGAAGACAAAGTGCGTGATTTTTAATATTAATCTGAAAGAAAGTGAAAATAATGAGTCATTTAAAATTGGTGTTGATGACACTGAATGTGTACAATCATTTAAGTACTTGGGGAATATTATAACGTGCAATTAATTATAATGACGACATAATTCGGACAAACAGTAAATTTTACGCTGAGTTCAACATGAAGTTGAGGAAATTTTATTTTGCAGATAAAGACGTGTAGATATTTATATTTAAACAATTCTGTCTACAGATGTATGGGTGTGAAATGTGGTTTGGTGGTTCCTACTTTTAAGAACTTATACAAAAGGTTTGGTGTGGGTTACCATAAGGCAGTCACAAAGATTTTAAACATCTCATGCCATATGAACGACTATCATGCTTGTCCAGGGGCAGATTTTAGCTTTTAAACATTTTCTTTTATTCAAATAAGACTAAGATTTTGTCAGCCTTGCGGTTGCTAAGCAACCCATGTGATTTTATTCACAAAATATTGTGAAAACAGCCAATCTTTTTAACAGATTATTATTATTATTATTATTATTATTATTATTATTATTATTATTATTATTATTATTATTATTATTATTATTATTATTATTATTATTATTATTATTTTTTTTTGCTCTATCAAAGACCTCCAATTTGACTGGGTGGTATTTAGAGTGTGGGGTTCCGGGTTGCATCCTGCCTCCTTAGGAGTCCATCACTTTTCTTACTATGTGCGCCGTTTCTAGGATCACACTCTTCTCCATGAGTCCTGGAGCTACTTCAGCCTCTAGTTTTTCTAGATTCCTTTTCAGGGATCTTGGGATCGTGCCTAGTGTTCCTATGATTATGGGTACAATTTCCACTGGCATATCCCATATCCTTCTTATTTCTATTTTCAGGTCTTGATACTTATCCATTTTTTCCCTCTCTTTCTCTTCAGCTCTGGTGTCCCATGGTATTGCGTCATCAGTGTGATAATTTCTTCTTGATTTTGTCAATCAACGTCACGTCTGGTCTATTTGCACGTATCACCCTATCTGTTCTGATAACATAGTCCCAGAGGATCTTTGCCTGATCGTTTTCTATCACTCCTTCAGTACCACATATTACTTCAAGGTAGCTGATGTTTCTTGCACAGGCTCCAGTGGAGGGCTTTTGCCACTGAATCATGCCTC
This sequence comes from Macrobrachium nipponense, assembly GCF_015104395.2. Taxonomy (NCBI): domain Eukaryota; kingdom Metazoa; phylum Arthropoda; class Malacostraca; order Decapoda; family Palaemonidae; genus Macrobrachium; species Macrobrachium nipponense. Next base: position 3,220,253 of record NC_061100.1, on the reverse strand, counting down.
TTTTTGTACTGGTTCTGTGCAAGTGCCGGACATTCGCTTGCTATGTGGTTTATGGTCTCATTTTTCGTATTGCACTTCATACATATGGGAGAGATGTTATTTCCGTCTATCGTTCTTTGAACATATTAGGTTCTTAGGACCTGATCTTGTGCCGCTGTTATCATTCCTTCAGTTTCCTTCCTGAGCTCTCCCCTCTGTAGCCCTTACCATGTGTCATCGCTGGCTAGTTCTTTAGTCTATCTCATGTATTGCCCGTGCAGTGGTTTGTTGTGCCAGTCCTCTGTTCTGTTTTTCATTCTTCTGTCTGTATATTTATGGGTCTTCGTCTACTTTTATTAGTCCTTCTTCCCATGCACTCTTTAGCCACTCGTCTTCACTGGTTTTCAGATATTGCCCCAGTGCTCTGTTCTCGACGTTGACACAGTTCTCTATACTTAGTAGTCCTCTCCCTCTTTCCTTTCGTGTTAATGTATAGTCTGTCCGTATTTGCTGTTGGGTGTAGTGCTTTGTGTATTGTCATATGTTTCCTAGTTTTCTGGTCTATGCTGCGGAGTTCTGCCTTCGTCCATTCCACTATTCCTGCGCTGTATCTGATTACTGGCACTGCCCATGTGTTTATGGCTTTTATCATATTTCCTGTTCGTGTCCTTCATCTCTTGGTGTTTTATATCCCCTCTTTCCATTATTCCCAGGTATTTGTATCCCGTCTCATCTATGTGTTTGATGTCCCTTCTGGTAGCTTTATCCCTTCAGTCCTTGTTACTTTGCCCTATTATTATTATTATTATTATTATTATTATTATTATTATTATTATTATTATTATTATTATTATTATTATTATTATTATTATTATTACCACTATATTCTAGCAGAACCCAGTGCCTGCCATTCTTCAAAAGTTTAATTCATAAATGGAAATTCGGACACAACTGATTTGAATTTTAATTACGTCCCAACAAGCAATATACTAGCAAATGGATTTTGTGCATTAATATGCTGCCAAATTAATAATGATCGTCAGAATAAAACCCTATGGACGTACGTGTGTCCGCTTAACAGAGCAGTTGGATAGAGATTATCCCAAACTTGTTCAGGTTAATAATAATGCTTGTAAGTGATATATTTGTAATAGTTTAGTTGTAGTTTTCTGTAAAGTGAAATATTTGAGTTGTAGGTTTTTGTAAATTTAAATATTTGAAATCGTTTAGTTTTAGTCTTCTGTAAAAGGATACTATTGAGATGGCTTTTTGTCTGTCCGTCCGTCCTCAGGTCTTGAGAACTAGCGAGGCTAGAGGGCAGCAAATTGTTACGTTGATCGTCCACACTCCAATCATCAAACAGAACAAATTGCAGTGCTCTAGCCTCAATATTAAAAAAACTATTTACGTTTAAGTTTATATATGATCGTGTGTCTGACACCGCTACAGGCGCCAACAACACAGGCCACTGCGGGGCTGTGACTGAACGTTTAAAGGGCCACGGCTGAGTTTCATACAGCATTATATGTAGTACAGAAAACTCGATTACGCCGAAGAAACTTCGGCGCATTATTTACTTGTTTATTATTGTTATGAAGAAGGAAGTACATTGAGTTACATTTCTTAACTTTGGTAGAGATTACGCACAGACTTCTGTTCTCTGGCGGGGAGAACAAAAAACAAAAACAAACAAACAAACAAGGCAACTGGAGCTGAAGGGCCTCTGCTAAGAACTGCATTTCTTGAGGGTCTTGCATCGTGCCTTCGGCCCCTATAGTTGCAACTACTTTCATTCCTTTTACTGTACCTCCGTTCATATTTTCTTTCTTCTATCTTACTGTCCACCCTCCCCTAATGATTGTTTCATAGTGCAACTGCTTTGAGGTTTTCCTCCTGTAACACCTTTCAAACCTTTTACTGTCAATTTCCGTTTCAGCGCTGAATCCCATTTTCCTGGTATGGTTTGGTTCCTTGTTATTCTTAATTATTGCTGTTCCTGCAGTGTGGATTTGCTATTACTTTTTCTCTAAGCTATTAGTCATGGAGTGAGTGCTGCTTCCTTTTCATCTCTTCATGGATTAAGTTTTAGGCACTTCTATGATTTGACTTGATGTAACACCCCATAGTTGCCCCAGTGCTTGGCATAATGCCAATAATTTATATAAACCAAATCAAATCAAATGCTCGTTTGAGTGTCTGGTTAAATAGCTATGACACAAATTGCCTCAAATTACGAACTGAAGTACAGTCGATTAAATAACGGAGACGACTTATGAATTGGCGTCAAATGATTCAAACTGACGTCGAAACTGCTTTCGTGATCGATGCCGAAGAAGGCAGAAAGAAAGTCGGAAAGAAAGTCAAAGAAAAAAATTCTTTTGCGCTTCCTTATTCTTCTCCTTTCACTCCCCAAGTCATAGATATGGTTTGGGATGAAAGAAAATTTCACCAATTGCAGGGAATTTGAACAACCTGTCTGGATACGCAAATGTGCCTTGCTAACAACCACACCTGCTTGAAGGTGCAAGTGCGGGTCTCTGTATGCATATGTGTCAGTATGATGATGCATTGTTGTTAAACGTTATCAAACTGAACGCGTGTTGAGCATCTTTTTTTTTTTTTTTTTTTTTTTTGTACAGCGTCAATTTCTTTTCCAACAAACCACAAAGCAAACTCCATCTATGAATTTCAAAGCGTTTCTCGATTACAATATTTTCTGAAATTGTGTCAAAGGTCAAGACACAGAGGCAGCCTTCGTCTTTCGTTTTTCCATCTCTTTGTAAACGAGATCGAAAGCGCCATTTGGCAAAGACGTTTTCTTCGAAATCGCCAAGAGAGAAAATAATATACCTTAGTGAAAGTTGAAGTTTTATTGCAATTTTTCTTTCCAAGAATCTTCCAAAGGATGAAACAGCACCAAGGCAGAGTAGGAATTCTTTCAGTTCTTCTAAGAACTTAATCCTGTTCTCTCGTATCTTTTATGTGTTTTATCCTTTTTATCTAAATTTCTCACAAACACACATTACGAAAAAGTTAGTCTCTTCTAATGTTGTGAGCAGTCCGTACCTGAACAAAAGGAAATTTTAATTCAGGTGGCTAATTTGAATGGCATATTATAACTTTTTAATATTTCAGTATTTAAAAAAAAAAAAAAATCTGAAAGGCAGCCCAACAGAATAAGAGCTTTCAGAAAAGCTAAGTATCACGGCTGTATCTTTGACCGTTATTGCTCCACTGATATTTTTAGTCCCTCACCCACCCGCCCACCCCCTAAAACATCCCCCAAAAGCCAAAAATCGATATCTCGATCTCCGGAAAGCTGAACGGATTTCATCCCGATCGGTTGAGTATTTCCAGCTATAAAGGACTTTAGGTCTGTATTTTGGAAAAATGCAAATTATCCTGACCTTGCAACATTTATTAGACAGTGAGTGGCGGCTCTTACGTAAGAGGGATGCCATTTTTTATTTGGGTGTATTTCGTTCGAAAGGATTATTATGTATACTAAGTGCTAAAGACAAAATAATAAACCGTAGGTTGGCAAATGGAAGTTTTGGAGGACTTCGTCTGAAATGATAAGATAAAGTGATTGTTAGACTCGAGAGGTGATGGTTCTCTGCGCCAGTTGCTATAGAAAGTTAATAGAAGTTAATGGACAATAAAATATCATAATCTGAGAGTATAAACAGAATATGCATGAACCCCTAAACAAAGCTGATGAATGTGTCATGAGTGTTGTACTAAAATTCCATATGGCATTTGTATTTTTTTATAATTTGTTTAATTAGCATGGTCACTGGAAGACAGTTCACTTAGTTTTCAAATTCTGAACTACCCCCTTGGTTGTTAACAGCTCACTGCCTTCCAGCGGCCGTTCTGGTTTTGACCTAACCAGACACTAATGCCTTTGCTTTCTTCCTGAGGTTGACGGGAACTTAAGTCAATAACTACGAAGGAGATTTCAGTCACAAAGGGTCTCGTAACTCAGATACTCTGAGCTCCATTTACTTATATAAGGATATACAGCTAGCTCTTTGAAGTGACGACGACTATTCCTTTCGACGTGTAATCTCCGTTTGACCCCAGCCAGGAAGAAGCTTTCCTTCATCGCAGTCTCTCACTCTACACGCACTTCGCCTTCGTCCCAGGATGATAACGGTGGGTCTGGAAAACTCGGGGGGAGTGTTTTTTTTTTTTTTTTTTTTAATGTCAAACCGAAATCATTTGGAGGGATAATGCTTTCCCATATTAAAATGCCTTCCAATTACCATCACTTACTTTTTAGTATTATAATTTAAGAATCTGTTTTTCATACCTTCCATATTTGTAATACGAGTTTTCGTACCCTTCCAGGGATATCATAAATAACTATGTACCAAGTGGACGTCAGTTTGGACTGTTGGTATATAGATATACTTAGATTTTCCAAGGTAAGCAACTTGCTAAGTGTCATACGTGCTGCAAATGCTGATAATTAAATTTAAATGTATGCAAACGATAATTGTGTAGTGCTTAATTAGGCATTTGGTAATATTTTAAGGTTTTTTGGAAGTGGCTTAATTATTGCGGCTCCCCCTTGCTTCACGATGATCAACTTTGTGTATTAGCTGCCGCATCAGCACCTGGATGATATGACAGTTCGCAATTACAACAAATTACTTAATTTTTCTTAACATTTAATTAACCTTATCAAATTCCTGGTGTATATAACGAAAAATTCAGCGCAAGTGTAATTATCATCTCTTAAGTCGACGGCTTTCAGAAGTCGTCTCTCAAGTCACGACCTGTGAAGGAGTCTCATGCTATCAAAGGTCCAGTCATGTGTGAAATAACATCGAAATTTGATTCTCTCTCTCTCTCTCTCTCTCTCTCTCTCTCTCTCTCTCTCTCTCTCTCTCTCTATTTCTCGTCATGTTAGCAAGTGCAGTCGTATTTCATGGTCGAGTGAATATCTAGCAAAAGCCTTATCATGTCATTGTCAACAATTCGTGGTCTTTCATGGAGAAAAAAAAAAAAACTTTAAATACATTATGCTCGGAAACTACCAGTGGCAGTTCTAAGCTTGTTAATGAATTGTGGTCCGAAGTCATTCATTCTCTCTCTGCCTGTCCGCCTGTCTGGCTTTCTAATTGGCTTTTTATCAATGTGGTTCTGAACTTTCTCTGAAAAATATGTTTGTGTGTGTGTGTATGTGGGTTATAGAACGATATTCCCGATAAATAGATAAAAAATAATTACAATAACGGGGAGCTTTCTCCGAGCACTACACGATTCTTAAAAGGAGAAAGGTGTTGTGGCAGAGTAAGTTCCATTTTGGCTTTGACGTCAATACGCAGACATTTCAAAAGCGGGTAAGTTAGATGTGCTTGTTACGGCAATTATGGCTGAGAGAGAGTAAACTGGTTATGCTCATTATCATTTACAATTTCATTTACAGTTTAAAAGTTTAATCCCTGAGAGATTAACGCAAATAACCGAAGGCCAAATTGCAGAAAATAAAAAGCCAACGTTTTCATGCATACAAAATGTGAGACATACATATAACACGCATATATACAATAGTAATACAGATACAGACAAACTGACACACACACACACACACACATATACAGGGTGTAACACGAGGTTATGCAAATATTTCGAGAATTGAAAGAAAAGGTCATTCTGAACAGAAAATGTCCAATAGACATGTGCATTTTAAGGCTTCGTTTGTCGGTGAGGTGAATTTTAAAAATAACGGCTATCTTTAAATGGCCAAGTAAGATGGCGCCCAAGGGATGTCGGAAAACGCACGGCTATGGGTGGGTGGGGGGGGGGGGGGGGGGGGGTGGGGGGGGGGGGGGGGGGGGGACTGGGGGGATGGTCAACTTCACTTGTTACTCTTATATAAGCAACTCCGCCAGCAGCGTGTTGGAGTTACAAGTGTCAGATTCCTTATCCATTTTGTGAGCAAGAAATTGGAGACAATGCTTTACTGTTCCGGTAATGTGGAATTTGCCGATATGAGGTTTATTTATGGGGTTTGCAACAGTGAATTCCACTGTTATTAAAGAAAGGAAATCGGCCATTGGGCCGATGCGATGTGAATAAAATACTTCCACAACAATTATTTTCTTTAGCTAAAGAACAAAGGGGGAAAAGCAAGTGTCATTGACAGCTTCTCCCTCTCCGTCAATGGTACTATTCACTAGAATCCTATACAGGAAAGATTACCAGCCGAATGGAATCTCTTTTCCATCAAACACCGATTTAAGAATCTAAGAAGTATTTTCAAAAATCAATCGTTCTCTATCAAAAGTATTCATCATACACCAGTCGAAGGGAAAAACACGCCTAAGAAAATGCTTTCGTCTTTGTCAAATGAAAAAGAATGAAAACATTATAGAATTCACTTTTCTTCATTCCATCCTGAAAAAGGTAGTATGTATTATATTCACGCAATAATCAAAAGAGGTTAAAAAGCTGACGTTGTTCAAAAGTGCAGTAACCTACTCAGAGTCAAAGTGTATAGGGTATGCTCACGAGCCGGTACTAAAACCTATCCCCGGCCCTTGTGAAACGTCATCAGTTACAAAAGGACCATATTTTTATGAAACTATATTTACGATAACATTTTCATATAACTATTTTTGCGATGGCATTTTTTATATAAATTTTCCTCTTATTGCATGTTGCCGTATAGTACGTTAAAGTACAAAGAATGCTCCTTCAAATGATATATGGCACATTACAATTACGATTACTTTCAAACCCACAAGCGCTCACAGAAAAAATTATCTACGCACACAAAAATGTGCAACTACTTCATCCGTCAACCTACATACATTCACGTTTCGTTGCGTATCTGACTAAGGAATGGTGATAGAAAAGAAACTGAAAAATGGATTAGAAAGCTGATAAAATTTACTATATAATGCATAAATAAAATTGATAGGTGTTATCAGAAATTTTCGAGGAATTCTAAGTGAAAGATGGACCAAACTTTTAAATTTTATGTAAATATTTACCACATTTTTCTTACATAATTTTTCATCTTATTACATTTTGCCATAAACCATGTACAAGTATAAAGAATTCCCTTTCAATTGGTATATGACACATTACAATTACAATTATTTTCAAACCCATAATCGCGCACAGAAAATATTATTTACGCACGCAAAAATGATAAAAAGTTAAGCGTTCCTGGGAGATCTGAAATCTAGCCCCGCCCCTTGTGAAATGTCATCAGATACATCCAGTCAGACTGACGAATACCTTTTTGTACTTTTTCCGAAAATATTATAATCGTTTGAGGCATGCATAATTAATACCTTTATGTATACAGTTTGTGTTATATGTAAACTTATGTGTCCGAAAGTATATTTATGTGATATGAAGTGCTAATGAGAAATTTGCTGGAAATGTGTTCCTTGTATCATTTTCTTCATCATTTATTCCTTTGATACCTTATATCGTATATGATGTAATTCTTATACTTTTGATATTTTTTTTCTTTTTTGTGGTCAAGTCGTGTAAATGCAACTGCCATTTTTTACACTGCCTGTATCCACATTTTCTTTGTATTTATTGCATAACAATAAGTATTCTTAATAAGATTTGGAAAATATAATTAAACTATCATTCTAACCTCTAGCATAAAAAAAGGTTGCTTTTCAAAGTGAAGTATGAACACAGTGACAGAACTAAATACATTTCTTAAGAATTATTTAAAATCTTGATAATATTACTGCTTGAAAGAGAGAGAGAGAGAGAGAGAGAGAGAGAGAGAGAGAGAGAGAGAGAGAGCTGTCATTTTATAAAAAAATGGACTTGAAGAGAATACAGCGAACCAGTATATAGGTAAGTAAATAAATAAGTAAAGAATAAACATATGAAGAAAGCTGGAGTAGCTATGTGTTCAAACTGGTATATTTTATGTGCAATAAAAAAAGGCTTGGTGACTAAATGAGAGAATGGGTATTAAAAAAAATCATGTTACCTCTACAGATTTTATCAAGATTTTATGAAAAACACCATGCGATATGGATTAAATGTATGAAAACTAAGGGTTCTTTACGTAATTCAATGGAGAAGCACAGGAAGTGTTACTCTTGTGACGTCACAGTACTGGCTCCGCCCCCACTGCCTAGTTGAGCAGGCCTTATATACTTTGAATGGGTATTAAAAAACATCAAGCATGTGACCTCTTTACAGGTTTTTATCAAGAATTTATAAAAAAATCAAACATGCGATATGCATTAAATGTTTAAAAACTAAAGCTTCTTTAAGTAATTCAATGGAGACGCACGGGAAGTGTTACTCTTGTGACGTCACAGTATTAGCTCCGCCCCACTGCCGAGTTGAGCAGACCCTATATACTTTGACTCTGAACCTACCTACCTTCCTACCTGCATTCCCTTGTCATCATGATTACTTTCATTATCACCCATTCAGTATAGGCCTAGTCGTGACTTCTGATTCAACCATTCCGTGACATTTACGGCACTTTCTTGTTACGTAAAGATAATCATTAAAATTAGATTGCAGTGAAGTCTGTTCACAGGTGATTTACTAATTGACGGTACTGTAATGATAAATGTTTCAAAAACCTGGAGAAAACCTCATAACTAAAAGACTAGCAATCCAGTTGTAATGCATTTTCATCAACCCCCCTTCTCCCCGCCAACCGGCCTCCCCCCTCCGCCCCCTTTATCCCTGACTACACAGACATCGAGTACGCCATGTTGGCTGAGAGCAGCGTGAAAGGAAAACTGGTTAACATTTCTTAGCTCAGAATAACCTTTTCTTTCATTCTCGAAATATTTGCATAAAGTCATTGTTATATACATATATGTACTATATTTATATATACACATATAATATATATATATAATATATATATATATATATATCATGCATATATACATACATATATATACATTATATACTTATCACATATATATGTACGTATATATTATTTATATATATATATATATATATACGTAATATATACTATATATATATATATACATAGTTACATCATATACATTAAAAATATACTTATACACAACACAGTTTTTTTTTTCACCTTCCAGAAAATGGCAACTCCTCCGATTACAAATTACTTTGTTTAAATGAAGTTTGATAGCCACTTACCCGTCCCCAACCTCAGTGCCATCCACTGCAATCAATCTATTACTCATGCTATATAATTCCATGCATAATATGACAAAGGCAAAAAGGGTTTCAATTTCATTCGTATCACTCTGCCTTAAAAGGCGGGAATTCGATTTCTGATCTGCTACACTTTTCTTGTCCCAGAAATCCTTACATACAGATTATGTTAACTTATTTCACAATAACAGCAACTGGGAAATTGCAATGTCTCGTTGTTTACCTTTTAATGAAACTATGCTTTATTTTACATAAATTGGTGCGCATTTCAAAGCTGGTTCTCATCTCCAACTGTGTATTCTTCACTGAAACTCCTCTTTCTCTCCTATATTCTTCTCCATACCTTAGTAGCTTTCCTTATATTTATTCCAAACCTCGCTCAGAGCGACAGCCACACAAAACAATAGCTTTTTATGAAGGAAGACTTCTTGTTTTAGTTATATGAACGTCCATAATCCATCACTAATTAAAGTGACAGAAATGGGCCTTCGGATAATGCATCTTTGAGAAAAGTTC
>NC_061100.1:3197939-3207602 GCF_015104395.2 Macrobrachium nipponense | reverse complement strand
ATCTATAATAAGCAAACATCCTGAATATTATTTGGATGTGAATTGCATGGCATCTTCATTACAACAAGAAAAGTTAGGACTGAAAGAGAAATCGAAAGTAAATCAATACATAAATAATCAGATTTAGATACATACCATTATGAACAATTAAACAAAATGGAAAGCAATTATAATCAGTAATATTTTACAAATGAAAATATAAGTGTGAAAATGAGAAAAGGAAACTGTTCTTGGCTGTACCTTCAAGTAGAGAACTTTAATCCAAGACTAGAAGGCTTTGGGACACAGGTCAGGGAACCCACCAGCCATAAGTAGCGGCAAGGACGATCTAATTACTTCAGAGAGGTATATTTACAGGTGGGGCTTTTGAGTGTCCCCAAATTGCTCTTCAGTTACCTAATTAAATTAGGTACATACAGAAATCATTCATGCATGAAACTAATCTATATGTCAGATGCTTAATGAAGACGAGTTAATATATTACAAAACTTTACATCGAGCGGTAGTGGCAAAATTACTTCACGTTAAAGAAAAGACCTTGAAAAAAAAAAACCTCTTTTTGATGGAGTCGAAATGAGACGAAATCCCCATTGGAGCAATAAAACTCCTCCTTAAGCGCCTTTATTAGCATACTTTTTATTCACTTTAATGGAGAGGTTTTCCATTCCATGGCTCTTATATAAGGCTTTACGATCTCAAATTCTTCCAATCTTTTTAATGTCAAAACATGCACTTATTAAAGGCAAACACTTGCGCACTCGACAGACGCTGTTCTCACGAGGATTTTCGTGTAGTGTTTGCAGTGTCCAGATGGGGAATATTGACACAACATTGCTCTGATGTCATAAAGACACTAACACAGTACGAACGTTCTATGATTTTTTTTTTTTTTTTTTTTTTTTTTTTAACTGTGGCACATGCGATCAAATATGACTGGCGCGGGGTTAGAAGATTTACCCACTTACGTTGTCTTCTTATATACTACTACTACTACTACTACTACCACTACTACTACTACTACTACTACTACTACTACTAATGAGCAAATTGCCACAAGAGCATCTATGACCTTACTCTGAACAAACCATTAGTTACAACTCATTCCCAAAACAATTTCGAACTCGGAGCAATCAAAATGAAGGTTCAGGGCTGTGAAACTTACTTCAATTCTTTGACTGCTCTTGCTGTTGGAATATAGAATTAGGCTAAATCGCCTAGCTCTGGGACCTATGAGGTCATTCAGCGTTGAAAGGGAAATTGCGAGTAAAAGGTTTGAAAGGTGTAACAGGCGGAAAACCTCGCAGATGCACAATGGAATTAATTGTTTAGAGAGAGTGGAAAGTAAGATGGAAGGAAGAGAATATGAACGGAAGTATAATAAAAGGAAGGAAAGCCTTTGCTACGAGGGGCCGGAGGGACGTGCAAGGTTCCCTCCTGGGGTATGTATGTATGTATATATGTATATATATATATATTATAATATATATATATATATATGCAATATATATATGTATATATATATATATATATATATATATATATATATATATATATGTATATATATATATATATATGTATACATTAATTGTATATATGCTATATATATAATATATATAATATCTAAATATATATGTATATATCTATATATATTATAAAAAAAAAAAAAAAGTATTAAAGAAAATTGTAATAGCCCCAAAGCCCTCTTAACTTCTCCAATTCTTTGCTCTTTTGGATACGCTTGTCACTACAAAGCCTCGAGATCCAACTATATATATAATTTTCTTTTACAATTGTTACAAATTATGTTGCATGGTACGTTATTTCATAACTACATCATCATTTCGGAAAAAGCTAATAAACAAGAAATACCATTTATAACCATTTATAATCATCATCATCATCGCCACACTGTTTAACTTTTGGAGGTACTTTAATAGATACTATTTAGGTTTATCAGTCTGGTTTCTTTAAGATTTCTGATTTTCAATTTTCTTCTATCCATGATTCTATGTCACAACTATCTGATTAATCGACCTCAATTCTTTGCAAATGTTCCACAGATTTCACACCATTTTAATTCTTGGAGCAACTTTAGGCAATAGCTCACAGGACCAAATGTTCGCAACATTATTTATAGATGACACAAATCCTTTTGTGAGAAAATATTTACATAATTAAAGTTTTCTTGATATCTTTGTAATCGGTAGTTTATTCAGTTAACATGAGGGAAAAGCACTGGGGCAAATATGAATGAAGTTGAAAGTAAGGGAATGCCATATTTCTGCTGTAACTAAAGTAGATAGATGCCTGTCTAAGGCTTACACTGGTAAAATTGAAATGATTCCATTTAAGGCAATTAAAAAAACACGTTATTCGAATTTACTTGGCTAAATACCATCCCCACTATTGTTAAAATTTAGAAAATATAGAAATGATTGTTTACTATAAATTTGCAAAAAAGAAAGAAAGAAAAAAAAAACTAATCTCATTAACTATCTTCATATTGGATCCTTCACAGATCAATTTATAGCGCTTTAGTGCGATAGTTTAAAAAGAGGTATTCGGTTCTGATTTATTTGGTGAGAGGTAATTACATCCCTGGCAATTTAACTCAAAAGCTTTGACCTCAAATCTAAGTATGCCTCATTAAGCCATTTATATCGGGAAAGTGGATCTACTTTAATTGAAGAACTAACTCGAGAGCCTGAAATGAAATCTGTTAGCTGATTTTAGTCCTTGCTGGAAAATAAACATGACCCAAATGCTTTTATTAGGGAGTAATACCTCAAGTCATGATACTCGACTGATTTTGAATTCAATATTGACTTCGCTAATTCTAATCAGTCAGGGAAATAGGATACTGAATAGCTTTAATAAATCAAGAACTGAATCATTCTGGAAACTAAGATACTGAGTCTGAAATTTTATTTTTGCAAGCTAAGGTGTACCAACAAATCAGAACCTAGATCTCTCTTTACTTCCTTTTGAAAAATATATCAGTGTCTTTTACTCAAAACGTATCATAATCTTGAAAGTGAAGTAGGCTTCTCTCTTCTATTGATACTGAATAGGGTAGAACTGTGATACAGTGAACTTTGTGACGGCGTCATCACCAACAAATTAAATATGTGTGTGTGTTTGTGTGTATTAATGTTGGCCCATTTAAATTGTAGGTCAACTATCCACGAAGTTTAAATCCGGTCTCTAATCAGGAGGGACGCCAGAAAGTTAATAATGTCAGAATGATGTTTGATCAAAGCTTATTGCGTATTGATCTATCTCATACATTGATAATGGGATTTAAAGGTCGCCCGACCTTCCTGCAAAGGTGAGCTGGACAAACGTTTTCGAGCGGCTTCCTGCATCAGGGCAGATTATATATTAATCCTCTCGTCGGATCAATTCTTTTGACTCGTTTTTTTCAATGAAGGATAAAATTAAGCACAAAGGCTCCGGAATAGATGTCTTTGTAGTTGAATATGCAACAAGTATTGTAAATACCTTTGCTGTATGAGAGCGTTTGGTATTTATCATAAAGTGCTTAGTGCAGTATGTTTTTCATTTACATATGATAAAAATTATAAAATAAATCATAAAGAGAAATAGGCCAGTCGTAAAGAAGGAATTTCATCTTTAATATTGTTTTGTATCTATATAGACAAATCTTGTAATATTCACTTAATATTTGTAGTTTGCTTACTCTCTCTCTCTCTCTCCCTCTCTCTCGTCTCTCTCTCTCTTCTCTCTCTCTCTCTCTCTCGTGCTCAGTATTGACTGACGTTAAACTAACGAGAACATTTATATAAGAACAAAGTTAATGTAAAGGTTGTACCATTGAAAACTTTCATGAGATCATTGAAAGTTATTCCTAACAATCTCTTGATGACCAACATCCGTGAGGTGAGGAAGCAGGAACTTGCTGATCCAGGTCAAAAGGTCAGTAAAGTTACGGTCAAAGTGATGTCAAGTCACACAACTTTTTCCAAATCCTTCATTGCCAAACGATAAACAATTATTGTGGGGCTTAATCAGTTCAACCAAACTTCATTTAAAGACGGAATCTACTGAACGGACCAAAAGGCACATAACGGCTGATATGAACTTCAGTGTCAGCGTCACAAATTCATAATGACTTTCATATTCTTTTTTAATAAACCGCGCATTCTGTCTCTTGTGTTATTCCAATTTTTCTTTAGTGAATGTTTTCACTTTCACATTCACAATTATGCCAAAGGCACAACTCACAACATATTTAGAGAGAATGTTTTTCACGAAAATAAACTCCTTTCCTTTACTCAAAGCCTGAAAAGTTTATGCCGGATTTACTCGCATAATTCCTCGCTAACTTCATTTTCTCTCTCGCAGAAACTTTTCAAGACGACATATTTCTTCATAATTAGCTGCTGTAACTCTGGTTATAAACAACTGGGAAATATAGCTCGCTGTTTCGTAAGCACCTTATTTCGACACACACACACAAATCATCCAACTTCCAATCCTTAATAAATAAAAGTCAAGTTTCATTTTCTTGAGAAATACGACTCAGTAACTGTTACGGCTAGTCTTCGTTCCAGTGATTTAGAAGAAATCAATAACTTTACCATGAATACGGAAAAGAAATTTCGCAGGTAAATGCCTGTCATAGATTCCATTCTGAAGTTTTTATTGAGAGCTGATTTTTAATGCTACTTAGAAATAAATAACTAAAGTTCCTCATAGATTCGTCATTAACATATTTAAAAAAATCTATTCTAGTTATGAAAGGCAGTAACAGTACTTTCAAAAGTAAAATGGCCATTTGATAATGTATGTATTTTCATGAATATAAAATTAGTATAGAAAAGCATATTCTATTAACTGTACATTATATTCAATGAATCGTATATATTGTATTTTTTCTATTTCGCTTGAACACCTTTTCAGATGCACACAATGCCAAGTTGGTTTTATTAGCATAACTACCATTCCATAGCACATTAATTACGAATAACAAACATTTGTAGGGTATTTCCAGAGAGAGAGAGAGAGAGTTTTGTTTAACTTTAGAGTTATTCATAATTTCCTATGCCTATATTCACTATTTTGATTGTCAGAAAACGACCCATTCTTGACGTTTAAACAGGTCATTTGAATGAGCAAGACATCAACTACATTCAGTATTTCCTTAAGGTGATTAAAATCATTTGAATGCTCAATTTTTCGTTGTCTTATATTGTCTCCCTTGTGCCTCCAACCTCTTTATAAATAAAGTTCATCTAGTCTCTAATTTTGGTACATTAATATATTTTTTCTATAGTAATAGTTGATTTTAGTTTAATATTTTTCCTAAGAATTTTTATGCCTCGCCCTTCTTGCACCACCTTCTCTCATCACTATAAAAAAAAATGAATTATATCCTCAGGAATCTTCTCAACGCCCTCGTTATTACGTAACGTCAACCCACCCCACCCCCACCCAACCCCCGTTGTGTCTCATGATAAACGTTCATGAGAGGAAGACTGTCTCTTCAGGAGGTCCTCGTCTACCGGCAAGTGGCTACTCTTCCACGCCTCTCTTCATTTTCTCAAAAAAAAAAAAAAAAAAAAAAAACTTCCTCATGGAGACAACAAACAAGTTTCGGGAGGAAGGAATAATCCATATGGAGTTTTTCGATGTCAGAACACAGCTACCGCCTGCTCTTCTTCATACCTTTCGTTCTTCTGTAAATATTCAACGAGCGCACAAAAGCAGAAGTTTATTTTGAAATGTTTTCACAGCAGTTTTATCTTGCTTGAAAAAGAGCTACCAATAAGCTCTGTTTTCTGTCTGAAAAGACAAAGTAATTCGAGGTAAATGCAATAACTTTTATTGAAGATGTAGTCCCTCTTATGTTGCAACCTATTTCTGACATGTCTTATGCTCTCGATCATCGCGTCTTTCGTTCATAATATCTTGGAAACTCCACACATCAGACGATGAGGACAATATAGCTTAAGGATGTAAGTATACTTCTAACAACATACCAAGATTTAATTCACAAGAAACGATCTCATTTTATCCACATCTTTCAAAGATGTGATCGTTCTTTAGAATAATAATAATAATAATAATAATAATAATAATAATAATAATAATAATAATAATAATAATAATAATAATAATAAAATAAAACTTAATTAATGCCATCAGATAAAAGTAAGGCGACTTGTAGTTAATTTTTAGAGAAAACCAAGGCTACATTAAGCAATTTATTATGAAATTCGACATCAAACAAAAAAAAAAACTCTAAATAAAATCCTTTCCTTTGTAGGAAGAAGAAATGAAGACGCAAACAAACATTCGTTGTTTGGTTTAATGTCTTCATGGTTGATCCAAACTCAATGAGGCGCGCGGAATTTATGCTTCGGTCGATGCAATAACTTTGATGAAAAATTACAGCATCAGCAATTGTGAATGAGATCCAGCAGTCCATGATTTCAGCATCAGCTGCTGTTCAAATCATCTTGAATAACTGCGGAGTTTGTGAGGTCTTTGACAGACCTCATGATAACCTGACTGAGTGGCTGAAGCAGTGATATCGGATTCGGTGCCAAAATTCCACTGCATTATTTCCAGCTTCCTTTCTGGTGAACAGAGGGAGGAGGAGCGCAGAGCCTCTCACCGAGAAACCTTGAAAAGGCAGCTCTTCTTCTCCACGCACTTCTTCACATGGGGGAAGTAGTATTGGCGGAACTACTTATTAAACAACAATGTCGCCACTCATGCCTTGAAGTTCTGTTACCAAAAGACATTTCTAGTTCATTTTATACCCAGCTAATCCTATATCTATTTAGGGATCCCTTGCTTACGGTCCGTGACTTTATTTATTGCTTCTATTTTCGATTTCATTCTCAATGAGACTTTCTATTCTCAATGAGACTTTTCAAATGTTTGGTAAAACAGTAAAGACATTTCGAACTTTGTCCCTGTAATTACCACTTCTCGCCATGCATCAGGGTGATTCTAAGAGATAATAGACATACACACATAAATACACATATAAATTTCAGTCTAATGTTATCGTTGGTGGGTACGATTTCCAAACAGACTTGGCGAAGCCAACCGCATTGTAGAAGGCTTCATTAATGCCTGAGTTTGAAAGTTCATTAAACTTGCGGTCCAGCGTTGGGGACCAGACGAAAACTCGGCAGCATTTGCATCTAAATTACCACACGAATGCGATACGCAAGTAAGCAAGAGAGATTGTGCATGAATTGCTAAAATGCAAGGAAAGCTAACGATCAAAAATTTAAAATGACCATGGCCGTGAATTCATGCAAATATATGTTTTTCTCATCTTTTTCATTCCTTGTAATGCATGCTTCAATACTGACAACATACCCAGTGCTAATTATTCTTTTATCTTTAACATGCTATAACATACTCAAATCAGACAACAAACACTTGCTTCTTTATCTATTTTCCTTGAGAAGAAATGCTGTAAGAAGTGGCATTGCTATATAACTAACAATGCATTGGTAACTGGTTGATTTAGCTTGGTTTCGCTCAAAAGTAATGACTGAGCAAATCGTCTTTGTGTTAAGTCCTATAAACCTTCGTATGCATCAGATCTGTCATTTTGTATTTTCACTTCGATTCTCCTAATTTTTGCATTCGCTCTGCTTCAAAGATTTTTGCATTTTACGCCCTTCAAAATGCCCGAATTTATCCATTTCAAAAATTTTTTTAAGAAAGATTTTTATTTTTCACCGTCATTTCACTTGACGTCATTAATTAGGTTATATCACTCAAGTATATCCAGAGTTTTAAAAATCTAACAAAAACGAGTTTTTATTCCTTCTGATATTCGTCTTTATGCCTCACGCGTATCATTATTAAGATGGTAATGTCGTCGTCGTCGTCTTCTTCTTCTTCTTCTTTTCTTCTTCTTCTTATTATTATTATTATTATTATTATTATTATTATTATTATTATTATTATTATTATAAGAAGGTCACACCATTTAAAGATGAGGATGAAATAAGAAATTGTAATACTTATTAAATCTTGGCATGTTATTAGAACGCACCTCAAATCCTTAAGAAAACGAAATTGAACGAGACTCCTGACCATAAGGGCAGTAGCTCTCGAAAGGCTTCAGGATTTCAAGTGTATTTGTACACCAAGGTTTAACGGAAGAAAAAGGGTCTGGATTCTCAGTAGCAGACTGCTTCCCGCTAACACGTGGAATGGAAAACCGGACAAGTATCTGGAAATGAATAAAGTCGAAGCCCGCGGAATAAACAATGTAAGCAGCAAAGTATACGTTAAATTGAGTCTAGAAAGCTGAATAGCACAATGTCTCATTAGCAGGATCCAGGGACATCCAATCAAAGAGGATGAGAATCCTATTAGTGCAATATTATTGTTTTTTGAAATCTCTTTCATCATATAAATTGATTTTTTTTACTACATACTAGTCTATATGGCAGTTCTTTAACTTCTTTATGAAACTGTCTTTCCGGAATTTCGTTCCAGAATAAATTTGGACTTATATTCTTTGAAGCCAAATAAATGACCGACCTCTCATTCACCTCGTTCAGGAAGGACTTTGAAAGCCGAAGTTGGCGTAACCAGAGTGGGGTTTCCTACACAATGGTCTAATTTGATCTTCTTCTAACTATTATAAGTATGTAATACGTAACCCCCTTCCTTCCCGCATTTCTAGTTTATCTGGCTACCATTTTTTTATAATTTAATCTTAGTTTCTTGTAATGGCAATTTTTCCGTCCGTCCGCACTTTATCTGTCCGCCCTCAGATCTTAAAAGAGGGTAGAGGGCTGTAAATTGGTAAGTTGGTCATCCACCCTCCAATCACCAAACATACCAAATTGCAGAGCTCTAGCCTCAGTAGTTTCTATTTTATAAAGAGTTACAGTTAGTCATGATCGTTCGTCTGGCTCCGCTACAGGCGCCAACAACAGAGCTCAGCACCAGGCAGCAGCTGAGAGTTTCATGAGCCATGGCTGACAGTTTCATGCAGCATTATACAGAAAACTCAATATCTTCGGGGCATTTTTTCTTGTTTATACCAACAGTAAAATACATCAGGTTCTTGCAGAATAAAATTAATAAATGCCATTATTAGCGAAGACCAGCATTAATACAATACTTTGGATTTTGAAACCAACTGACCTCAAGACTTCTAAAGGACGTTTGTCAGTTCATGTAAACACAAGACACCCGACCACTTGAAATATCTGACCTTTTCAAGAGCAACGATGATTAAAACTCACAGCTTTTACAAGTTAGGAGACACACACACACACACACACAAACATCACATAAACAAGAAGTACAAACCGTAAAATAAACTCATAATTCATATTTAAATTTTCAAGCATGAATTTAGACGACAATTTCTCTCTCTCCTTATTCTGATGTATAGCGTCATTAGTGTATGTATATCCTTGTATATGATATATTTACCTAGATATACATTAGTGTATATATATATATATATGTGTGTGTGTGTGTGTGTGTGTGTGTGTATGTGTATATTACACATATATTTACATTGCTCATCACCACAGGTGACGCGCGATAAACAAATCACGTGTTAATGTTATACACACACACACACACACACGCACACGCATACACACACACACACACACACATACACACACACATATATATATATAT
>NC_061100.1:3155439-3195439 GCF_015104395.2 Macrobrachium nipponense | reverse complement strand
ACATTCGCTCGTCTTGAAAGCGGTGTTCAGCACCGGCTTGTTGGTTGCGAGCAGTATACCTTCGAACTTGAAGGACGTTTGGATACTCTGAAGGAGTCCTCAATATTTAGGATGATCTCTTGGCTTCTACCTGAGAGGCCTCACTTCGTTAAGGAAACCATGGAATCTTCGCCCGTTGCAGTCCTTCGTCGGATATTGTCCTTCTTCCCTCGTGTTGAAAGACTTTGGAAATCCAGACAGGAATTACAACAGTGTGAATCCGTGGCCCGAACTCTGGAAAAAGAATTGGCAAAAGTCCAACTTGGTCATGTCTGTGTTTATTTTGGAATGTATCTGATCTTGGCAGGAATTGTGCTCATGTTTAATTACTTACTAAGTAATAAGAAGCAGGAAACTGATTCTGATGACGAAGAGCAAGAATTTGATAGGTCGTCGATGGATAGCCTACTTGATCAAACCGAGGAAACTGAGGAGGAAAATCGAAAGTTGACTGAAAAGACAAGTGAACCAGACAACGCGAATAAATTAGAGGCAATAGAAAAACTGATTGAAGAAAATGCTCATTTTAAGAAAAAGGAAGAGGAGATGGAAACGAAGTTTGACCTCCTCTACTATAAATATGAAGGCCTTCAAAAAATAAAGGAGAAAGAGAAGGAATTAGCGAACAAAACTATTACTGATCTCAAGGAAATGAATGAGCGGCATAGAAACACAACCGATGAAATGGAGGAATCAAATCGCCTGATGAAAGCAGAGCTGGAAAGGGCAAAGGAAGAAAACCGAGCCCAGATGGAGAGGCAATCACAACTTCTGAAAGAGAAAGAAGAATTGGAAAGGGATATTAAAGAACAAGCTCATATCATCGCAGAGATGTCTGAAGAGAACGGCAGATTACAAAAAGAACTAATGGAGGCAAAGATGAACGACTTCGTGCGAGGCGAACGGCACGAAGCTCTACTGACCGAACTAGATGGATTAAAGGAGAAGATCAGTTTCCTCGAAAATAAGTTGTCCAAGCCTGTGGAAGAGGAAGAGAACGAAGCCTCAGAGGAAGATCTACCTGAGGAGAGCGTCCCTCTTCCACAGCAAGTCAGTCATCTCGGTAATGATGAGGAAACGTTGGAAAACCAAGGACGACCTGCGAAAAGAAAAGTGACCCTAAACAGAAACTTACTCCAAGGAAAGCTGCAGGCTAATGAGGAACAGAAGGAAGACGAAAAAGCTATTGTAACTGTAAAGAAAAGAGCAAAAGAAACAAAAGGAGAAGACCCAGGAGTTGTAGAGAAAGATGCCCACAAGGATGACAAGGGGAGCAAAAAGCCCCAACAGGTTAAAAAGGCTGATCGAAAACGGATCACCTTCGACTTGGAACCAGATCAGCCTAAGCCAGAAAAAAGTGTCTTCTCACGTTGTACAAGACTTCCCCCTCAACAGGAGGACAACTGTATAATCTTCAGGGGGGAAAAGGTAAAACTTACGTGGATTGAGGAAACTGATGGAGAAGTGATAGCTGAACTGGATGTCCCGAGGAAATTCCATAAAGCTATCAATGGAACCCAAGGGAGAACGCTAGAGGAAATTACCAAAAGAAGTGGTGTCACACTCATTGCACTACCGGGAAGGTTAGAAAAAACAAATCTAATCACTATCGCAGGTAGAGTCCATCAAGTTCGACTAGCTGCTAGTCATATTGAACGCCTCATTAACAATCTCAGCTAATTACTTTGGTAAAACTGGATTTATGCCCACCTTTTGGTTGCTGGCCTAAGCCTCCTTACGGAATTCAGTATCAAGCAGGCTTTCATAAGCGTGGGTATACTACTTTCATGCCATAAGCAACCTCCAGCATGGTAAGTTAATGCCTCTCTTATCGAAAGTGGATTTCTGCCCAACTTCTGGATGCTAGCCTAAGCCTCCTTAAGGAATTCGGTATCTGTCAGGCCAGCTAATACATGGGTATACCACTTTCGACCCATAGGCAACCTCTACCATGGTAAGTTAATGCCTCTCTCATCGAAAGTGGATTTCTGCCCACCTTTTGGATGCTGGCCTAAGCCTCCCTAAGGAATTCTGTATCTGTCGGGCCAGCTTATGCGTGGGTATACCACTTTTGAGTCATAGGCAACCTCTACCATGGTAGGTTAATGCCTCCCTTATCAAAAGTGGATTTCTGCCCACCTTTTGGATGCTGGCCTAAGCCTCCTTAAGGAATTCGGTATCTGTCGGGCCAGCTTAAGCATGGGTATACCACTTTCGAGCCATAGGCAACCTCTACCATTGTAAGATAATGCCTCTCTTATCGAAAGTGGATTTCTGCCCACCTTTTGGATGTTGGCCTAAGCCTCCTTAAGGAATTCGGTATCTGTCAGGCCAGCTTAAGCGTGGGTATACCACTTTTGAGCCATAGGCAACCTCTACAATGGTAAGTTAATGCCTCTCTTATCAAAAGTGGAGTTCTGCCCACATTTTGGATGCTGGCCTAAGCCTCCTTAAGGAATTCGGTATCTGTCGGGCCAGCTATACGTGGGTATACCACTTTCGACCCATAAGCAACCTCTACCATGGTAAGTTAATGCCTCTTTTATCGAAAGTGGATTTCTACCCAACTTTTGGATGCTAGCCTAAGCCTCCTTAAGGAATTCGGTATCTGTCGGGCCAGCTTAAGCATGGGTATACCACTTCCGAGCCATAGGCAACCTCTACCATTGTAAGTTTATGCCTCTCTTATCGAAAGTGGATTTCTGCCCACCTTTGAGATGCTGGCCTAAGCCTCCTTAAGGAATTCGGTATCTGTTGGGAGAGCTTAAGCGTGGGTATACCACTTCCGTACCATAGGCAACCTCTACCATGGTAAGATAATGCCTCTCTTATCGAAAGTGAATTTCTGCCCACCTTTTGGGATGCGGCCTAGCTCCTTGTTAAGGAATTCGGTATCTGTCGGGCCAGCTTCAGCGTGGGGTATACTACTTTTCGAGCCATAGGCAACCCTACATTGGTAAGTTAATGCCTCTCTTATCGAAAGTGGATTTCTTCCCATTTTTTGGATGCTAGCCTAAGCCTTCTAAAGGAATTCGGTATTTGTCGAACCAGCTTAAGCGTGGGTATACCACTTTCGAGCCATAGGCAACCTCTACCATGGTAAGTTAATGCCTCTCTTATCGAAAGTGGATTTCTGCCCACCTTTTGGATGCTGGCATAAGCCTCCTTAAGGAATTCGGTATTTGTAGGTCCAGCTTATTTGTGGGTATACCACTTTCGAGCCATAGGCAACCTCTACTATGGTAAGTTAATGCCTCTCTTATCGAAAGTGGATTTCTGCCCACCTTTTGGATGCTGGCCTAAGCCTCCTTAAGGAATTCGGCATCTGTCGGGCTAGCTTAAGCTTGGGTATACCACTTTCGAGCCATAGGCAACCTCTACCATGGTAAGTTAATGCCTCTCTTATCGAAAGTGATTTTCCTGCCCACCTTTTTGGATGCTAGCCTAAGCCTCCTTAAGGATTCGGAATCTGTCGGCCACTTAAGAATGGGTATACCACTTACGAGCCATAGGCAACCTCTACCATTGTAAGTTAATGCCTCTCTTATCGAAAGTCGATTTCTGCCCACCTTTGAGATGCTGGCCTAAGCCTCCTTAAGGAATTCGGTATCTGTCGGGCCAGCTTCAGCGTGAGTATACCACTTTCGACCCATAGGCAACATCTACATTGGTAAGTTAATGCCTCTCTTTTCGAAAGTGGATTTCTTCCCATTTTTTGGATGCTAGCCTAAGCCTCCTAAAGGAATTCGGTATTTTTCAGGCCAGCTTGAGCGTGGGTATACCACTTTCGAGCCATAGGCAACCTCTACCAGGGTAAGATAATGCCTCTCTTATCGAAAGTGGATTTCTGCCCACCTTTTGGATGCTGGCCTAAGCCTCCTTAAGGAATTCGGTATTTGTAGGTCCAGCTTAAGAATGGGTATACCACTTTCGAGCCATAGGCAACCTCTACCATGGAAAGTTAATGCCTCTCTTATTGAAAGTGGATTTCTGCCCAACTTTTGGATGCTGGCCTAAGCCTCCTTAAGGAATTCGGTATCTGTCGGGCCAGCTATACGTGGGTATACCACTTTCGACCCATAGGCAACCTCTACCATGGTAAGTTAATGCCTCTCTCATCGAAAGTCGATTTCTGCCCACCTTTGAGAAGCTGGCCTAAGCCTCCTTAAGGAATTCGGTATCTGTCGGGCCAGCTTAAGCGTGGGTATACCACTTTTGAGTCATAGGCAACCTCTACCATGGTAAGTTAATGCCTCCCATATCAAAAGTGGATTTCTGCCCACCTTTTGGATACAGGCCTAAGCCTCCTTAAGGAATTCTGTATCTATCGGGACAGCTTAAGCGTGGGTATACCACTTTCGAGCCATAGGCAACCTCTACCATGGTAATTTAATGCCTCTCTTATCGAAAGTGGATTTCTGTCCACCTTTTGGATGCTGGCCTAAGCCTCCTTAAGGAATTCGGTATCTGTCGGGCCAGCTTAAGCATGGGTATACCACTTTCAAGCCATAAGCAACATCTACCATGATAAGTTTATGCCTCTCTTATCGAAAGTGGATTTCTACCCACCTTTTGGATGCTGGCCTAAGCTTCCTAAATGAATTCGGTATTTGTCGGGCCACCTTTAGCGTGGGTATACCACTTTCGAGTCATAGGCAACCTCTACCATGGTAAGTTAATGCCTCTCTTATAGAAAGTGGATTTCTGCTCACCTTTTGGATGCTAGCCTAAGCCTCCATAAAGAATTCGGTATTTGCTGGTCCAGCTTAAGCGTGGGTATACCACTTTCGAGCCATAGGCAACGTCTACCATGGTAAGTTAATGCCTCTCTTATCGAAAATGGATATCTGCCCACCTTTTGGATGCTAGCCTAAGCATCCTTAAGGAATTCGGTATCTGTCGGGCCAGCTATACGTGGGTATACCACTTTCGACCCATAGGCAGCCTCTACCATGGTAAGTTAATGCCTCTCTCATCAAAAGTCGATTTCTGCCCACCTTTTGGATACTGGCCTAAGCCTCCTTAAGGAATTCGGTATCTGTCGTGCCAGCTTAAGCGAGGGTATACCACTTTCGTGCCATAGGCAACCTCTACCATGGTAAGTTAATGCCTCTCTTATCGAAAGTGGATTTCTGCCCACCTTTTGGATGCTGACCTAAGCCTCCTTATGTAATTTGGTATCTGTCGGGCCAGCTTAAGCGTGGGTATACCACTTTCGAGCCATAGGCAATATCTACCATGGAAAGTTAATGCCTCTCTCATGGAAAGTGGATTTTTGATGACCTTTTGGATGCTGGCCTAAGCCTCCTTATGTAATATGGTATCTGTCGGGCCACCTTAAGCATGGGTATACCACTTTCGAGCCATAGGCAACCTCTACCATGGTAAGTTTAATGCCTCTTCTTATCGGAAAGTGGATTTCTGCCCTCCTTTTGTCTACTGGCCTAGCCTCCTTAAGGAATTCGTATTTGTCGGGCCTGCTTATGCTTGGGTATACCACTTGATGAGTCATAGCCACCACTACCATAGTAAGTTAATGCCTCCCTTATCAAAAGTGGATTTCTGCACCTTTTGGATGCTGGCCTAAGCCTCCTTAAGGAATTCGGTATCTGTCGGGCCAGCTATACGTTGGTATACCACTTTCGAGCCATAGGCAACCTCTACCATGGTAAGTTAATGCCTCTCTTATTGAAAGTGGATTTCTGCCCACCTTTTGGATGCTGGCCTAAGCCTCCTTATGTAATTTGGTATCTGTTGGGCCAGCTTAAGCGTGGGTATACCACTTTCGAGCCATAGGCAACCTCTACCATGGTAAGTTAATGCCTCTCTTATTGAAAGTGGATTTCTGCCCAACTTTTGGATGCTGGCCTAAGCCTCCTTAATGGAATTCGTATCTTGTCGGGGCAGCTTAAGCGTGGGTTATACCTACTTTCGAGTAATAGGCAACCTCTACCATGGTAAGTTAATGCCTCTCTTATCGAAAGTGGATTGCTGCCCACCTTTTGGATGCTGGCCTAAGCCTCCTTAAGGAATTTGGTATCTGTCGGGCCAGCTTAAAGCATTGGTTATACCACTTTCGAGTAATAGGCCAACCTCTACCTTAGGTAAGTTAATGCCTCTCTTATTCGAAAGTGGATTGCTGCCCACCTTTTGGATGCTGGTCTAAGCCTCCATTAAGGAATTCGGTATCTGCCGGGCCAGCTATACGTGGGTATACCACTTTCGACCCATAGGCAACCTCTACCATGGTAAGTTAATGCCTCTCTCATTGAAAGTCGATTTCTGCCCACCTTTGAGAAGCTGGCCTAAGCCTCCTTAAGGAATTCAGTATCTGTCGGGCCAGCTTAAGCATGGGTATACCACTTTTGAGTCATAGGCAACCTCTACCATGGTAAGTTAATGCCTCCCTTATCAAAAGTGGATTTCTGCCCACCTTTTGGATACAGGCCTAAGCCTTCTTAAGGAAGGAATTCGGTATCTATCGGGCCAGCTTAGCGTGGGTATACCACTTTTGAGCCATAGGCAACCTCTAACCATGGTAATTTAATGCCTCTCTTATCTTTCTATTTTCGGAAGTGGAATTTCGCCTTGGATGGGCCTTTATGGCCTCTCATGAAATGGATTTCTTTTTTGGCTGGCCTAAGCATCCTTAAGGAATTCAGTATCTGTCGGGCCAGCTTAAGCATGGGTATACCACTTTCAAGCCATAAGCAACATCTACCATGATAAGTTTATGCCTCTCTTATCGAAAGTGGATTTCTACCCACCTTTTGGATGCTAGCCTAAGCCTCCATAAAGAATTCGGTATTTGCTGGTCCAGCTTAAGCGTGGGTATACCACTTTCGAACCATAGGCAACGTCTACCATGGTAAGTTAATGCCTCTCTTATCGAAAGTGGATATCTGCCCACCTTTTGGACGCTAGCCTAAGCATCCTTAAGGAATTCGGTATCTGTCGGGCCAGCTATACGTGGGTATACCACTTTCGACCCATAGGCAGCCTCTACCATGGTAAGTTAATGCCTCTCTCATCAAAAGTCGATTTCTGCCCACGTTTTGGATACTGGCCTAAGCGTCCTTAAGGAATTCGGTATCTGTCGTGCCAGCTTAAGCGAGGGTATACCACTTTCGTGCCATAAGCAACATCTAACCATGGTAAGTTAATCCTCTCTTATCAAAAGTGGATTTCTGCCCACCTTTTGGATGCTGGCCTAAGCCTCCTTATGTAATTTGGTATCTGTCGGGCCAGCTTAAGCGTGGGTATACCACTTTCGAGCCATGGGCAATATCTACCATGGTAAGTTAATGCCTCTCTCATGGAAAGTGGATTTTTGCTGACCTTTTGGATGCTGGCCTAAGCCTCCTTTTGTAATATGGTATCTGTCGGGCCACCTTAAGCGTGGGTATACCACTTTCGAGCCATAGGCAACCTCTACCATGGTAAGTTAATGCCTCTCTTATCGAAAGTGGATTTCTGCCCTCCTTTTGTCTACTGGCCTAAGCCTCCTTAAGGAATTTGGTATTTGTCGGCCTGCATATGCTTGGGTATACCACTTATGAGTCATAGGCCACCACTACCATAGTAAGTTAATGCCTCCCTTATCAAAAGTGGATTTCTGCACCTTTTGGATGCTGGCCTAAGCCTCCTTAAGGAATTCGGTATCTGTCGGGCCAGCTATACGTTGGTATACCACTTTCGAGCCATAGGCAACCTCTACCATGGTAAGTTAATGCCTCTCTTATTGAAAGTGGATTTCTGCCCACCTTTTGGATGCTGGCCTAAGCCTCCTTATGTAATTTGGTATCTGTCGGGCCAGCTTAAGCGTGGGTATACCACTTTCGAGCCATAGGCAACCTCTACCATGGTAAGTTAATGCCTCTCTTATTGAAAAGTGAAATTTCTGCCCAACTTTGGATGCTGGCCTAAGCCTCCTTAAGGAATTCGGTATCTGTCGGGCTAGTTTAAGCGTGGGTATACCACTTTCGAGCCATAGGCAACCTCTACCATGGTAAGCTAATGCCTCTCTTATCGAAAGTGGATTTCTCCCCACCTTTTGGATGCTGGCCTAAGCCTCCTTAAGGAATTCGGTATCTGTCGGGGCAGCTTAAGCGTGGGTATACCACTTTCGAGTAATAGGCAACCTCTACCATGGTAAGTTAATGCCTCTCTTATCGAAATAGGATTGCTGCCCAACTTTTGGATGCTGGCCTAAAGCTCCTTAGGAATTTGGTATCTGTCGGGCCAGCTTAAGCATGGGTATACCACTTTCGTGCCATAGGCAACCTCTACCATGGTAAGTTAATGCCTCTCTTATCGAAAGTGGATTTCTGCCCACCTTTTGGATGCTGGCCTAAGCCTCCTTAAGGAATTTGGTATCTGTCGGGCCAGCTTAAGCATGGGTATACCACTTTCGTGCCATAGGCAACCTCTACCATGGTAAGTTAATGCCTCTCTTATCGAAAGTGGATTTCTGCCCACCTTTTGGATGCTGGCCTAAGCCTCCTTAAGGAATTCGGTATCTGTCGGGCTAGTTTAAGCGTGGGTATACCACTTTCGAGCCATAGGCAACCTCTACCATGGTAAGCTAATGCCTCTCTTATCGAAAGTGGATTTCTCCCCACCTTTTGGATGCTGGCCTAAGCATCCTTAAGGAATTCGGTATCTGTAGGGCCAGCTTAAGCATGGGTATACCACTTCCGAACCATAGGGAACCTCTACCATGGTAAGTTAATACCTTTCTCATCGAAAGTGGATTTCAGCCCACCTTTTGGATGCTGGCCTAAGCCTCCTTAAGGAATTCGGTATCTGACGTGCCAGCTTAAGCGAGGGTATACCAATTTCGAGCGATAGGCAACCTCTACCACGGTAATTTAATGCCTCTCTTATCAAAAGTGGATATATGCTCACCCTTTTGGATGCTGGTCTTGAACTCCTTAAGGAATTCAGCATCTGTCGGGCCAGCTTAAGCTTGGGTATACCGCATACGAGCCATAGGCAACCTCTACCATGGTAAGTTAATGCCTCTCTTATCGAAAGTGGAATTCTGCCCACCTTTTGGACGCTGTCCTAATCCTCCTTAAGGAATTCGGTATCTGTCGGGCCAGCTTAAGTGTGGGTATCCCACTTTCGAGCCATAGGCAACCTTTACCATGGTAAGTTAATACCTCTCTTATAGAAAGTGGATTTCTGCCCAATTTTTGGATGCTGGCCTAAGCCTCCTTAAGGAATTCGGTATCTGTCGGGCCACCTCAAGCATGGGTATAACACTTTCGTGACATTGGCATTCTCTACCCTGGTAAGTTAATGCCTCTCTTATCGAAAGTAGATATCTGCCCACCTTTTGGATGCTAGCCTAAGCATCCTTAAGGAATTTCATATCTGTCGGGCCAGCTTAAGCATGGGTATACCACTTTCGAGCCATAGGCAACCTCTACCATGGTAAGTTAATTTCTCTCATATGAAGAGTTGATTTCTGCCCTCCTTTTGGATGCTGGCCTGAGCCTCCCTAAGGAATTCGCTATCTGTCAGGCCTGCTTAAGCGTGGGTATACCACTTTCGTGCCATAGTGAATCTCTAGCATGGTAAGTTAATGTCTCTCTTATCGAAAGTAGTTTTCTGCCCACCTTTTGTTGCTTGCCTAAGCCTCCTTAAGGAATTCGGTATCTCTTGGGCCAGCTTAAGCGTGGGTGTACCGCTTTCGAGCCATAGGTAACCTCTAATATGCTATGTTGATGAATCTCTTATCGTAAGTAGATTTCTGCCCTTGCCCACCTTTTATAAGCTGGCCTATGCCTCCTTATGGAATTTGGTATCTGTCGAGCCAACTTAAGAGTGGGTATACCACTTTCGAGCCATAGGGAACCTCTACCATGGTAAGTTAATGCCTCTCTTATCAGAAGAGGATTTCTTCCCTATCTTTTTTAGGTTGGCCTAAGAATCCTTAAGGAATTCGTTGTCTGTCAGGCCAGCTTAAGCGTGGGTATACCACTTTTGAGCCATAGGCAATTTCAGTCGGTAAGTTAATGCCTCACTAATTGAAAGTAGATTTCTGGCCACCTTTTGGGTACTGGCCTAAGCCTCGTTAAGGAATTCGGTATCTGTCGGGCCAGCTTAAGCATGGATATAGCACTTTTGTGCCATAGGCAATCTCTAGCATGTTAAGTTAATGTCTCTCTTATTGAAAGTGGATTTTTTCCCATCTTTTTGATGCTGGCCTAACCCAAATTAGGAATTTGTTATCTGTCAACATAGCTTAAGCGTGGGTATACAACTTTCGAGCCATAGGTACGTATACAATGGTAAGTTGATGTCTTTCTTATCGAAAGTGGATTTCTTCCCATCTTTTGGATGTTGGCCTAAGCCTCCTTAAGAGATTCGTTACCTGTCAGGCCAGCTTAAGCGTGGGTATACCACTTTCGAGCCATAGGTAACCTCTAGCATGGTAAGTTAATGCGTCTCTTATCGCAAGTGGATTTCTTTCCATTTTTTGGATGCTGGCCTAAGCCTCCTTAAGGAACTCAGTATCTGACAGGCCAGCTTAAGTGTGGGTATACTACTTTTGAGCCATAGGCAACCTCTTTCATGGTAAGTTAATGCTGCTCTTATCGAAATAGGATTTCTGCCCACCTTTTGGGTGCCAGCCTAAGCTTCATTAAGGAATTCAGTATCTGTTGGGCCAGCTTATGTGTGGGTATACCACTTTCGAGCCATGGGCAACCTTTACCATGGTAACTTAATGCCTCTCCTATTGAAAGTGGATTTTTGCTAACCTTTTGGATGTTTGCCAGACTCCTTAAGGAATTCAGTATCTGTAGGGCCAGCTTAAGTGTGGGTATACCGCTTTCAAGCCATAGCATGGTAAGTTAATGCCTCTGTCATCGAAAACAGATTTTTGCCCAACTTCTGGGTGCTGGGCCTAAGCCTCCTGAAGGAATTTGGTATCTGTCTGGCCAGCTTAAGCATAGGTATACGAATTTCGTGCCATAGGCAACCTCTACCATGGTAAGATAATGCTTTCCTTTTCGAAACTGTAATTCTGGCCATCTATTGGATTTTTGCCTAAGCATCCTTGAGAAATTTGGTATCTGTCGGGCCCATTTAAGCATGGGTATACCACCTTTGAGCCATAGGCAACCTCTAGCATGGTAAGTTAATGCCTCTCTTATCGAAAGTGGATTTCTGCCCACCTTTTGGATGCTGGCCTAAGCCTCCTTAAGGAATTTGGTATTTGTCGGGCCAGCTTAAGCATGGGTATACCACTTTCGTGCCATAGGCAACCTCTAGCATGGTAAGTTAATGCCTCTCTTATCGAAAGTGGATTTCTGCCCACCTTTTGGATGCTGGCCTAAGCCTCCTTAAGGAATTCGGTATCTGTAGGGGCAGCTTAAGCATGGGTATACCACTTCCGAACCATAGGGAACCTCTACCATGGTAAGTTAATACCTTTCTCATCGAAAGTGGATTTCAGCCCACCTTTTGGATGCTGGCCTAAGCCTCCTTAAGGAATTCGGTATTTGACGTGCCAGCTTAAGCGAGGGTATACCAATTTCGAGCGATAGGCAACCTCTACCACGGTAATTTAATGCCTCTCTTATCAAAAGTGGATTTCTGCTCAACCTTTTGGATGCTGGTCTTGAACTCCTTAAGGAATTCAGCATCTGTCGGGCCAGCTTAAGCTTGGGTATACCGCATACGAGCCATAGGCAACCTCTACCATGGTAAGTTAATGCCTCTCTTATCGAAAGTGGATTTCTGCCCACCTTTTGGACGCTGTCCTAATCCTCCTTAAGGAATTCGGTATCTGTCGGGCCAGCTTAAGTGTGGGTATCCCACTTTCGAGCCATAGGCAACCTTTACCATGGTAAGTTAATACCTCTCTTATAGAAAGTGGATTTCTGCCCAACTTTTGGTTTTATGCTGGCCTAAGCCTCCTTATGGAATTCGGTATCTGTCGGGCCACCTTAAGCATGGGTATAACACTTTCGTGACATTGGCATTCTCTACCCTGGTAAGTTAATGCCTCTCTTATCGAAAGTAGATATCTGCCCACCTTTTGGATGCTAGCCAAAGCCTCCTTAAGGAATTTCATATCTGTCGGGCCAGCTTAAGCATGGGTATACCACTTTCGAGCCATAGGCAACCTCTACCATGGTAAGTTTAATTTCTCTCATATGAAGAGATGATTTCTGCCCTCCTTTGGATGCTGGCCTAAGCCTCCCTTAGGAATTCGCTATCTGTCGGGCCTGCTTAAAGCGTGGGTATACCACTTTCGTGCCATAGTGAATCTCTATCATGCATGGTAAGTTAATGTATCTCTATCGAAAGTATGTTTTCTGCCCACCTTTTGGTGCTTGCCTAAGCCTCCTTAAGGAATTCGGTATCTGTCGGGCCAGCTTAAGTGTGGGTGTACCGCTTTTGAGCCATAGGTAACCTCTAATATGCTATGTTAATGAATCTCTTATCGTAAGTAGATTTCTGCCCACCTTTTGGATGCTGGCCTATGCCTCCTTATGGAATTTGGTATCTGTCGAGCTAACTTAAGAGTGGGTATACCACTTTTGAGCCATAGGCAACCTCTACCATGGTAAGTTAATGCCTCTCTTATCAGAAGAGGATTTCTTCCTTATCTTTTTTAGGTTGGCCTAAGAATCCTTAAGGAATTCGTTGTCTGTCAGGCCTGCTTAAGCGTGGGTATACCACTTTTGAGCCATAGGCAATTTCAGTCATGGTAAGTTAATGCCTCACTTATTGAAAGTAGATTTCTGGCCACCTTTTGGATACTGGCCTAAGCCTCGTTAAGGAATTCGGTATCGGTCGGGCCAGCTTAAGCATGGATATAGCACTTTTGTGCCATAGGCAATCTCTAGCATGTTAAGTTAATGCCTCTCTTATCGAAAGTGGATTTTTTCCCATCTTTTTGATGCTGGCCTAACCCAAATTAGGAATTTGTTATCTGTCAACATAGCTTAAGCGTGGGTATACAACTTTCGAGCCATAGGTACGTATACAATGGTAAGTTGATGTCTTTCTTATCGAAAGTGGATTTCTTCCCATCTTTTGGATGTTGGCCTAAGCCTCCTTAAGAGATTCGTTACCTGTCACGCCAACTTAAGCGTGGGTATAACACTTTCGAGCCATAGGTAACCTCTAGCATGGTAAGTTAATGCGTTTCTTATCGCAAGTGGATTTCTTTCCATTTTTTGGAGGCTGGCCTAAGCCTCCTTAAGGAACTCAGTATCTGACGGGCCAGCTTAAGTGTGGGTATACTACTTTTGAGCCATAGGCAACCTCTTTCATGGTAAGTTAATGCTGCTCTTATCGAAATAGGATTTCTGCCCACCTTTTGGGTGCCAGCCTAAGCTTCATCAATCAATTCAGTATCTGTTGGGCCAGCTTATGTGTGGGTATACCACTTTCGAGCCATGGGCAACCTTTACCATGGTAACTTAATGCCTCTCCATGAAAGTGGGAAAGTGGATTTTTGCTAAACTTTTGGATGTTTGCCAAAGACTCCTTAAGGAATTCAGTATCTGTAGGGCCAGCTTAAGTGTGGGTATACCGCTTTCAAGCCATAGCATGGTAAGTTAATGCCTCTGTCATCGAAAATAGATTTTTGCCCAACTTCTGGGTGCTGGGCCTAAGCCTCCTGAAGGAATTTGGTATCGTCTTGCCAGCTTAAGCATAGGTATACCAATTTCGTGCCATAGGCAACCTCTACCATGGTAAGATAATGCTTTCCTTTTCGAAACTGGAATTCTGGCCATCTATTGGATTTTTGCCTAAGCCTCCTTGAGAAATTTGGTATCTGTCGGGCCCATTTAAGCATGGGTATACCACCTTTGAGCCATAGGCAACCTCTAGCATGGAAAGTTAATGCCTCTCTTATTGTATACCATTTTCAAGACATTGATAACCACTATCACCATAAGTTAGTGCCTCTGACATCCCAATGAATCTCTTAGTAATTACTGAGCCAGTGGCTCTCCAATTGCACTTTAATTGCATATAATTAATTTTTAATTCTGAAAGCAAAGCAGTTGTCTTTTTGCTGTAAATTTTATTATGAATTTGCTCTGTTAAGATTTGTACCTGAACTTACTTAATTTCCATCTTATAAACTATGTGAAATAAAGTAAATGCTGTAACTAAGTATACGCTTTCCGTGGTGACCTTTTCCCCCGTAATTCTCGTGTCATTTTCTAATTCAGTGTGTTTCTATTGCTTACGATTTGTCATGGTACATGGTTCTGCAAGGTGCTAGTTGAAATCTCCTCTCACATTTGTCCATCCCCGTGACCTTATACATAAAATATTTAAAACCAGGGCTTTCGAGAAAATGCTCCAATTCCTCCTTCTCAATCTAAAGAAAAAGTTTTTGTTTTGTTTTATACAGTATTCTAATAAATAATTTTATTTTACATTGACATCACTGCGTGTGTACAACCATCGCCAAGGAAATACAGACTGTTCGCTGTCAAATATACTGACTAGGATTAACAGAATCTCTGAGGGGAAAAATATCACAAACTTCGTGTGTGTTTTCATTGGTATCTGTTCTTTGGGGAAACAATATCTTTTTCCTTGTAAATATAGATCAGTGTCAGCTTAACAAACAAAGCAGAAGTCATTCGAAATTCAAAAGAGCATACATAAGTGCGAAGTGTAAGGTTCAAATATTGTTGAGGTTCAGTATGCATGACATTAAGAAAGCTATTACTAACACTGATCCAGGTATAGGATACGGTAATTTTCATTTGAACCACCTAAAATTGGGTCCTGATGTTTGTAATGAGTTTCTCTATGTTACTTTTAGTTTTCTGCAAAGAAGACTCTTGAGATGGCTTTGTCCGTCAGTAGTTTTTCTGTCTGCCCTCAGATCTTAAAAACTCCCGAGGTTAGAGGGCTGCATATTGGTAGGTTGATTATCCACCCTCCAATTGTCATACATACCAATTTCCAGGCCTGTAGCCTCAGTAGTTTTTATTTTATAGAAGGTTAAATTCTACTATAAGTCGTACGTTTCTGGGCAGCAGTGCTGTATGGTACCAACAACACAGGCCACCTGTGGGTTGTGGCTGAAAGTTTCTAGGGCTGTGGCTGAAAGTTTCAGACAGCATTCAATGCTGTACAGGAAAATTGATTGCCCCGAAGTCTCTTCGTGGCAATCTTTACTTACTGACTTTTATCATTCATTGCTACATTCCTTCAATTGAGTATATTACGACGTGTAATCACTGCTGTTTTAAAGATAAGTTTGGCGACAGATCGAGCTCAGATAATGACGGTATCATTGAAGTTACTCGAGTCTTGTCTTTTAGACAGAATAAAGCCGCTGATTCTCCGAGTCCGAGCGACAGACAGCATCGTTGATCCGAGTCGGCCATTCCGGTTATTCCTGTTTAGTGTTAAAAGAAAAGAATCCTGCCTTACAACAATGGTCGTTCGGAGGTTCAAGCTCGCTTGTTGATCTCAGTAAAGCATCTGCTTCCTTAATTAAAGACGATATTCTTCTTGAGGCAAAGAATGGATTATGGGGCTCCGGCTGGTTTATGTCAATTTAGTTCATTTTTGGTACAGTGGGCAAGTGGCTCGTGTGAAATATATAGGTCTAAGACGATGGAAAGAAAACTCGTAGAAAATGCGCCAATCCATTTTTCTGTCAATCGTATAATCAAGGCCACCGAAAATAGATCTCTCTTTCGGGGGTCACTGTACAATCGTGGCCACGGTATAACGCTGTATAAGACGCGGCCCATGTGGTGGACTGGCCCAGAGTCAAAATATACAGGGTCTGCTTACGAGGCGGTACTAAAACCTACCCCCGCCCCTTGTGAAACGTCATCAGTTACAAAAGGACCATATCTTTTATGAACTATATTTACGATAACATTTTCATATAACTATTTTTGCGATGGCGTTTTTTTATATAAATTTTCCTTATATTGCATGTTGCTGTATACTACGTTAAAGTACAAAGACTGCTCTTTCAAATGATATATAGCACATTACAATTATAATTACTTTCAAACCCACAAGCGCGCACAGAAAAAATTATCTACGCACACAAAATGCGCAATTACTTCATCCGTCAACCTACATACATTCACGTTTCGTAGCGTAACTGACTAGGGATGAAGACAGAAAGAAACTGAAAAATGGATTAGAAAGCTGATAAATTTTTCTATATAATGCATAAATAAAAATTGATAGGTGTTCTCAGAAATTTTTCGTAGGAATTCTAGGTCAAAACACGGACCAAAATTTTGAAATTTTATGTAAATATTTATTTTTCATTTTTTTCTTTATAATAATTTTTCACCTTATTACAGTTTTGCCAATTATACCATGTAAAGAAAAGTACGAAGAATGCCCTTTCAGTTGGTATATGACACATTACAATTACAATTATTTTCAACCAATAATCGCGCACAGAAAATATTATCTACGCACGCAAAAATTATAAAAAATTAAGCGTTCGCGGGAGATCTGAAATTAGCCCCGCCCCTTGTGAAACGTCCATCAGATACATCCAGCCAGACTGACGAATAACTTTTTGTACTTTTTTCTTAAATATTATAAGCGTTTGATGCACGCATAATTAATACCTTTATGTATACAGTTTGTGTTATATGTAAACTTATGTGTTCGGAAGTATATTTATGTGATATAAAGTGCTAATGAGAAATTTTCTGGAATTGTG
Source organism: Macrobrachium nipponense (assembly GCF_015104395.2). Classification (NCBI taxonomy): domain Eukaryota; kingdom Metazoa; phylum Arthropoda; class Malacostraca; order Decapoda; family Palaemonidae; genus Macrobrachium; species Macrobrachium nipponense. The sequence goes on along the minus strand of NC_061100.1, from coordinate 3,178,701 downwards.
TTCCCTGTATCATTTTCTTCATCATTTATTCCTTTGATACCTTATATCGTATATGATGTAATTCTTATACTTTTGATATTGTTTTCTTTTTTGTGGCCAAGTCGTGCAAATGCAACTGCCATTTTTTACACTGCCTGTATCCACATTTTCTTTGTATTTATTACATAACAATAAGTATTCACAACAAGATTTGGAAAATATAATTAATCTATCATTCTAACCTTTATCATAAAAAAAGTTGCTTTTCAATGTGAGGTATGAACACAGTGACAGAACTAAATACATTTCTTAAGAATTATTTAAAATCTTTGATAATATTACTACCTGAAAGAGAGAGAGAGAGAGAGAGAGAGAGAGAGAGAAGACGTTGTCATGTTAAAAGAAATGGACTTGAAGAGAATACAGCAAAACCAGTATATAGGGTTAAGTAAATAAATAAGTAAAGAATAAACACATATGAAGAAAGCTGGAGTAGCTGTGTGTGTTCAAACTGGTATATTTTGTGCAACCAATAAACAAGGTCTGGTGACTAAATGAGAGAATGGGTATTAAAAAAATCAGCATGTGACCTCTACAGATTTTATCATCAAGATTTTATGAAAAAACACCACGCGATATGGATTGAATGTATAAAAACTGAGGGTTCTTTTAAGTAATTCAGTGGAGAAACATAGGGAAGTGGTTACTCTTGTGACGTCACAGCATTAGCTCCGCCCCCAACTGCCGAGTTGAGCAGAACCCTATATACTTTGAATATGGTTATTAAAAAACATCAAGCAATTGTAAAACATCTTTACAGGTTTTATCCGATTTTATAAAAAAAAAAAAAAAAAAACGTGCAATATGGATTAAATGTATAAAACTAAAGCATGGGTAGTGTTACTCTTGTGACGTCACAGTATCAGCTCCGCCCCCACTGCCGAGTTGAGCAGACCCTATTACTTTGACTCTGGACTGGCCTATATCGTTGCCAGACACACGTTCATGGCCAACTTTAATCTTTAATAAAATAAAAATGACTAAGGCTAGATGGCTACAGTTTGGTTTATTCCAATGATTGGAGGATGACCCGATCACATACAAATTTGTCAGCCCTCTAGCCTCATTAGTTTTGAAGAGCTGCGGGCGGACAGAAAAGAATGCGGACACTGACTGGCAAAAGCTTTGCAATAGTTTTCTTTTCTTAAAACTAAAACGGAGAGAGCCAGGGAGGATTTAACAAGTTTCTTTTATGGAATGCGTGTTGATACGCTCCTTGGGAGTATTTCTGAAACGAAGGTTGGTTGCCGACTTGGCATTTTAAGTTAAAATGCCTTTTCATTTGCTGATGAAGTTGAGTTGCTGGCCCCCTCAGCAATTGGTCTGCACATATTGATAGGTGCAGATTACGAGGAAGCTTTTGATGCAGAATTAAATTTTAACCCTGTGAAGACAAAGTGCGTGATTTTTAATATTAATCTGAAAGAAAGTGAAAATAATGAGTCACTTAAAATTGGTGTTCATGACACTGAATGTGTACAATCATTTAAGTACTTGGGGATATTATAACGTGCAATTAATTATAATGACGACATAATTCGGACAAACAGTAAATTTTACGCTGAGTTCAACATGAAGTGGAGGAAATTTTATTTTGCAGATAAAGACGTGTAGATATTTATATTGAAACAATTCTGTCTACAGATGTATGGGTGCGAAATGTGGTTTGGTGGTTTCCTACTTTTAAGAACTTATACAAAAGGTTTGGTGAGGATTACCAAATCAAGGTCACAACAAGATTTTAAAAACATCTCATGCCATATGAACGACTATCATGCTTGTCCAGGGGCAGATTTTAGCTTTTAAACATTTTCTTTTATTCAAACAAGACTAAGATTTTGTAAGCCTTGCGGTTGCTAAGCAACCCATGTGATTTTATTCACAAAATATTGTGAAAACAGCCATTCTTTTTAACAGATTATTATTATTAATAATATTATCATTATTATTATTATTATTATTATTATTATTTTTACTCTATCAAAGACCTCCAATTTGACTGGGTGGTATTTAGAGTGTGGGGTTCCGGGTTGCATCCTGCCTCCTTAGGAGTCCATCACTTTTCTTACTATGTGCGCCGTTTCTAGGAACACACTCTTCTCCATGAGTCCTGGAGCTACTTCAGCGTCTAGTTTTTCTAGATTCCTTTTCAGGGATCTTGGGATCGTGCCTAGTGTTCCTATGATTATGGGTACAATTTCCACTGGCATATCCCATATCCTTCTTATTTCTATTTTCAGGTCTTGATACTTATCAATTTTTTCCCTTTCTTTCTCTTCAGCTCTGGTGTCCCATGGTATTGCGTCATCAGTGTGATACTTTCTTCTTGATTTTGTCAATCAACGTCACGTCTGGTCTATTTGCACGTATCACCCTATCTGTTCTGATACCATAGTCCCAGAGAATCTTTGCCTGATCGTTTTCTATCACTCCTTCAGTACCACTTATTACTGCAAGGTACTTGATGTTTCTTGCACAGGCTCCAGTGGAGGGCTTTTGCCACTGAATCATGCCTCTTTTTGTACTGGTGCTGTGCAAGTGCCGGACATTTGCTTGCTATGTGGTTTATGGTCTCATTTTTCGTATTGCACTTCATACATATGGGAGAGATGTTATTTCCGTCTATCGTTCTTTGAACATATTTGGTTCTTAGGACCTGATCTTGTGCCGCTGTTATCATTTCTTCAGTTTCCTTCTTGAGCTCTCCCCTCTGTAGCCATTACCATGTGTCATCGCTGGCTAGTTCTTTAGTCTATCTCATGTATTGCCCGTGCAGTGGTTTGTTGTGGCAGTCCTCTGTTCTGTTTTTCATTCTTCTGTCTCTGTATATTTCTGAGTCTTCGTCTACTTTTATCAGTCCTTCTTCCCATGCACTCTTGAGCCACTCGTCTTCACTGGTTTTCAGATATTGCCCCAGTGCTCTGTTCTCGACGTTGACACAGTCCTCTATACTTAGTAGTCCTCTCCCTCTTTCCTTTCGTGTTATGTATAGTCTGTCCGTATTTGCTCTTGGGTGTAGTGCTTTGTGTATTGTCATATGTTTCCTAGTTTTCTGGTCTATGCTGCGGAGTTCTGCCTTCGTCCTTACTCATATTCCTGCGCTGTATCTGATTACTGGCACTGCCCAGTGTTTATGGCTTTTATCATATTTCCTGTTCGTGTCCTTCATCTCTTGGTGTTTTATATCCCCTCTTTACATTATTCCAGGTATTTGTATCCCGTCTCATCTATGTGTTTGATGTCCCATCTGGTAGCTTTATCCCTTTAGTCCTTGTTACTTTGCCTTATTATTATTATTATTATTATTCATTATTTTTTTTTTTTTTTTTTTTTGCTCTATCACAGTCCTCCAATTCGACTGGGTGGTATTTATAGTGTGGGGTTCCGGGTTGCATCCTGCCTCCTTAGGAGTCCATCACTCTTCTTACTATGTGTGCCGTTTCTAGGATCACACTCTTCGCATGAGTCCTGGAGCTACTTCAGCGTCTAGTTTTTCTAGATTCCTTTTCAGGGATCTTGGGGTCGTGCCTAGTGCTCCTATGATTATGGGTACAATTTCCACTGGCATATCCCATATCCTTCTTATGTCTATTTTCAGATCTTGATACTTATCCAATTTTTCCCTCTCTTTCTCTTCAACTCTGGTGTCCCATGGTATTGCGACATCAATGAGTGATACTTTCTTCTTGACTTTGTCAATCAACGTCACGTCTGGTCTGTTTGCACGTATCACCCTATCCGTTCTGATACCATAGACCCAAGAGGATCTTTGCCTGATCGTTTTCATCACTCCTTCAGGTTGGTGCTCGTACCAACTATTACTGCAAGGTAGCTGATGTTTTTTGCACAGGCTCCAGTGGAGGGCTTTTGCTACTGAATCATGCCTCTTTTTGTACTGGTTCTGTGCAAGTGCTGGGCATTCACTTGCTATGTGGTTTATGGTTTCACTTTTCGTATTGCACTTCGTATTGCACTGTTATCATTCCTTCAGTTTCCTTCTTTAGCTCTCCCCTGTGTAGCCATTGCCAATTGTCATCGCTGGCTAGTTCTTTAGTCTGTCTCATGTATTGTCCGTGCATTGGTTTGTTGTGCCAGTCCTCTGTTCTTTCTGTCTTTCTCCTGTCTCTGTATATTTCTGGGTCTTCTTCTGCTTTTATTAGTCCTTCTTCCCATGCACTCTTTAGCCACTCGTCTTCACTGGTTTTCAGATATTGCCCCAGTGCTCTGTTTTCGATGTTGCCGCAGTCCTCTATACTTAGTAGTCCTCTCCCTCCTTCCTTTCGTGTTATGTATAGTCTGTCCGTATTTGCTCTTGGGTGTAGTGCTTTGTGTATTGTCATATGTTTCCTGGTTTTCTGATCTATGCTGCGGAGTTCTGCCTTCGTCCATTCCCCTATTCCTGCGCTGTATCTGATTACTGGCACTGCCCATGTGTTTATGGCTTTTATCATATTTCCGGCGTTGAGTTTTGACTTGAGTATCGCCTTGAGTCTCTGCATATATTCTTTCCTGATCGTGTCCTTCATCTCTTGGTGTTTTATATCTCCTCCTTCCATTATTCCCAGGTATTTGTATCCTGTCTCATCTATGTGTTTGATGTTGCTCCCATCTGGTAGCTTTATCCCTTCAGTTCTCGTTACTTTGCCTTTTTGTATGTTGACTAAGGCGCATTTTTCTATTCCAAACTCCATCCTGATGTCCCCAGATACAATCCTTACAGTCTGGATTAGGGTATCTATTTCCTTGATGCTCTTACCATACAGCTTGATGTCGTCCATGAACATCAGATGGTTGATTCTGTTGCCTCTTTTCTTGAGTTGGTACCCAGCGTCCATCTTCTGTAGTACTTTTGTCATGGGAATCATGGCTACTACGAAGAGTAGTGGGGACAGTGAGTCGCCCTGGAAGATCCCTCTCCTGATATTAACCTTCTGCTAGTTTTATTCCAGAGCTTGTAAGTATTGTATTCCGTTGCGCTTGTATTTTGAGAAGCTGATGGTATTTTTCCTCTGCCCCATATATTTTCAGGCATTCTATTAGCCATGTGTGTGGTATCATGTCGAAGGCTTTCTTATAGTCTATCCATGCCATGCTTAGGTTGGTTTTTCCTTCTCACTGTTCTTCATTACCATTTTGTGTCTATCAGGAGCTGGTCTTTTGTGCCCCTACACTTCCTTCTGCAGCCTTTCTGTTGGTGGGGGATGGTGTTTGTCTCCTCTAGGTAGTTGTATAGCCTTTCACTGATGATACCTGTTAGTAACTTCCACATTATTGGTAGGCAGGTGATAGGCCTGTAGTTACTTGCTATATTTCCCTTACTCCTGTCTTTTTGTACTAAGGATGTTCTTCCCGTGGTCATCCATTTGGGTGCTTGGTGATTTGAGATACAATGCTGGAGTTGTTCTGCTATTCGTGGGTGTAGGGCCTTGAAGATTTTTGAGCCAGTATCCATGGACTTCATCGGACCTGGGGCTTTCCAGTTTGGCATTTTCTTTAGTTGGTGTCTGACTGTGTCTGTCGTGATCTCTGTGAATCTTTGTTTTATTCTCCCTGTTTCTTCTTCCTTGACTTCCTGGAGCCATGTTGCATGTTTGTTGTGTGATACCGGATTGCTCCATATGTTTTCCCAGAGTCTCTTACTTGGTTCGGCTTCAGGAATTTCTGGGTGGTTGTCTTCCCCTCTTAGTTTGGCTGTATAGTCTTTTCTGGTTGGTTCCGAATAGTTTGTTCTGTTGGTATCCCTTATTCCTGTTCATGTACCGTTGGATCTTATGTGCTTTGGCCTTAAGCCTCTGTTTTACATCTTCTATTGTGTTGTTTAATCCCCTCTCTTGTACTTTGTATTTCTCGTTGAGTTCCTCCCTTGTTCTTGCTTCTTAGCCTTTTTTCTGCCATCTCTTTCAGTTTACTCAAGTCAGATCTCATCACCATGATTTGCTTTTCCAGGCGCCTTTTCCAAGGAGGTTGCTGTTTTGGTTTCTGTTGGGTTGGTTGTGCTGGTGGTGTTGGTGTTCGAATTCCCATCAGTTCTGCTACTAATCTTGCTCCTGCATATGTCAAGTTATTTGTTTCTGTGATACTGGTGGTCTGTATTATGCCCAGTATTTCATTGACCTCACTTGTTTTCTCCCTCAATTTCTTGGTGTTGTAGGCTTTCATGGAGGGGATCTTTGTTCTCTCTGTATCTGGCTCCATCCATTGTCTAATCTTTTCTACCCATTCCGTCCTCTCTGTTACTTCGTCGGTGTTTCTTCGTGTGTCGTTGTTTGATACCTCATCCTCCCTGTCGTCTTCTGTGCAGCCTCTCAGTTCGTCTTCGTGTAATTCGTTGTCGTGTGACGTTTCCCTTATTATTATTATTATTATTATTATATTATTATTATTTTTTCTTATTAATTATTATTATTATTATTATTAATTATTACTATATTCTAGCAGAACCCAGTGCCTGCCATTCTTCAAAAGTTTAATTCATAAATGGAAATTCGGAAACAACTGATTTGAATTTTAATTACGTCCCAACAAGCAATATACTAGCAAATGGATTTTGTGCATTAATATGTTGCCAAATTAATAATGAAACGTAGAATAAAACCCCATGGACGTACGTGTGTCCGCTTAACAGAACAGTTGGATAGAGAGATTATCCCAAACTCGTTTCGGTTAATAATAATGCTTGTAAGTGATATATTTGTAATAGTTTAGTTGTAGTTTTCTGTAAAGTGAAATATTTGAGTTGTAGGTTTTTGTAAATTTAAATATTTGAAATCGTTTAGTTTTAGTCTTCTGTAAAAGGATACTATTGAGATGGCATTTTGTCTGTCCGTCCGTCCTCAGATCTTGAGAACTAGCGAGGCTAGAGGGCAGCAAATTGTTACGTTGATCGTCCACACTCCAATCATCAAACAGAACAAATTGCAGCGCTCTAGCCTCAATATTAAAAAAACTATTTACGTTTAAGTTTATATATGATCGTGTGTCTGACACCGCTAGTGGCCAACAACACAGGCCACTACCGGGCTGTGACTGAACGTTTTATGGGCCACGGCTGAGTTTCATACAGCATTATATGCAGTACAGAAAACTCGATTACGCCGAAGAAACTTCGGCGCATTATTTACTTGTTTATTATTGTTATGAAGAAGGAAGTACATTGAGTTACATTTCTTAACTTTGGTAGAGATTACGCAGAGGCTTCTGTTCTCTGGCGAGGGGAGAACAAAAAACAAAAACAAACAAACAAACAAGGGAACTGGAGCTGAAGGGCCTCTGCTAAGAACTGCATTACTTGAGGGTCTTGCATCGTGCCTTCGGCCCCTATAGCTGCAACTACTTTCATTCCTTTTAATATACCTCCGTTCATATTTTCTTTCTTCTATCTTACTGTCCACCCTCCCCTAATGATTGTTTCATAGTGCAACTGCTTTGAGGTTTTCCCCTTGTAACACCTTTCAAACCTGTTACTGTCAATTTCCGTTTCAGCGCTGAATGCCCTTAGTTGCCCCAGTGCGTGACATAATGCCAATAATTTCTATAAACCAAATCAAATCAAATGCTCGTTTGAGTGTCTGGTTAAATAGCTATGACACAAATTGCCTCAAATTACGAACTGAAGTACAGTCGATTAAATAACGGAGACGACTTATGAATTGGCGTCAAATGATTCAAACTGATGTCGAAACTGCTTTCGTGATCGATGCCGAAGAAGAAGGCGGAAAGAAAGTCGGAAAGAAAGTCAAAGAAAAAAATTCTGCGTTTCCTTATTCTTCTCCTTTCACTCCCCGAGTCAGATATGGTTTTGGATGAAAGAAAATTTCACCAATTGCAGGGATTTTGAACCTGTCTGGATACGCAAATGTGCCTTGCTAACAACCACACCTGCTTGAAGGTGCAAGTGTGGGTCTCTGTATACATATGTGTCAGTCTGATGATGTATTGTTGTTAAACGTTATCAAACTGAACGCGTGTTGAGCATTTTTTTTTTTTTTTTTTTTTTTTTTTTTTTTTTTTTTTGTACAGCGTCAATTTCTTTTCCAACAAACCACAACGTAAAATCCATCTACGAATTTCAGAGCGTTTCTCGATATCATTTTTTTCTGAAATTGTGCCAAAGGTCAAGACACAGAGGCAGCCTTCGTCTTTCGTTTTTCCATCTCTTTGTAAACGAGATCGAAAGCGCCATTTGGCAAAGACGTTTTCTTCGAAATCGCCAAGAGAGAAAATAATATAACTTAGTGAAAGTGGAAGTTTTATTGCAATTTTTCTTTCCAAGAATAGAATCTTCCAAATGATGAAACAGCACCAAGGCAAAGTGGGAATTCTTTCAGTTCTTCTAAGAACTTAATCCTGTTCTCTCGTATCTTTTATGTGTTTTATCCTTTTTATCTAAATTTCTCACAAACACATTACGAAAAAGTTAGTCTCTTCTAATGTTGTGATCAGTCCGTACCTGAACATCAGGAAATTTTAATTCTGGTGGCTAATTTGAATGGCATATTATAACTTTTTAATATTTCAATATTTCAAAAAAAAAAAAAAAAAAAAAAATGAAAGGCAGCCCGCCAGAATACGAGCTTCCAGAAAAACTAAGTATCACGGCTGTATCTTTGACCGTTATTGCTCCACTGATATTTTAGGTCCCTCACCCACCCGCCCACCTCCTAAAGCATCCCCTCAAAAGCCAAAAATCGACATCTCTCTCTCCGGAACGGCTGAACGGATTTCATCCCGATCGGTTGAATATTTCCAGTTATAAAGGACTTTGGTTCTGTATTTTGGAAAAATGCAAATTATCCAGAACTTGCAACATTTATTTGACAGTGAGTGGCAGCTCTTATGTAAGAGCGATGCGATTTTTTATTTGGGTGTATTTTGATCGCAAGGATTATTATGTATACTAAGTGCTAAAGACAAAATAATAAACCGTAGGTTGGCAAATGAAAGTTTTGGATGACTTTATCTGAAATGATAAGATAAAGTGATTGTTAGGCTCGAGAGGTGATGGTTCTCTGCGCCAGTTGCCATAGAAAGTTAATAGAAGTTAATAGACAATAAAATATCATAATCTGAGCGTATAAACAGAATATGCATGAACCCCGAAACAAAGTTGATGAATTTGTCATGAGTGTTGTGCTAAAATTCCATATGGAATTTGTATTTTTTTTATAATTTGTTTAATTAGCATGGTCACTGGAAGACTGTTAACTTAGTATTCAAATACTTAACTACCCCCTTGGTTGTTAACAGCTCACTGCCTTCCAGCGGCCGTTCTGGATTTGACCTAACCAGACACTAATGCCTTTGCTTTCTTCCTGCGGTTGACGGGAACTTAAGTCAGTAACTACGAAGGAGATTTCAGTCACAAAGGGTCTCGAAACTCAGATACTCTGAGCTCCATTTACTTATTTAAGGATATACAGCTAGCTCTTTGAAGTGACGACGACTATTCCTTTCGACATGTAATCTCCGTTTGACTCCAGCCAGAAAGAAACTTTCCTTCATCGCAGTCTCTCACTCTACACGTACTTCGCCTTCGTCCCAGGATGATACCGGTGGGTCTGTAAAACTCGGGGGGAGTTTTTTTAATGTCAATCCGAAATCATTTGAAGGGATAATTTTTTCCCATATTAAAATGCCTTCCAATTACCATCACTTACTTTTTAGTATTATAATTTAAGCATCTGTTTTTTTATACCTTTCATATTTGTAATACGAGGTTTCGTACCCTTCCAGGGATATCATGAATTACTATGTACTAAGTGGACGTCAGTTTGGACTGTTGATATATAGATATACTTAGATTTTCCAAGGTAAGCAACTTGCCAAGTGTTATACGTGCTGCATATGCTGATGATTAAATTTAAATTTATGCATACGATAATTGTGTAGTGCTTAATTAGGCATTTGGTAATATTTTAAGGTTTTTTGGAAGTGGCTAATTATTCGGCCCCCCCCCCCCTCCCCATTGCTTCACGATGATCAACTTTGTGTATTAGCTGCCGCATCAGCACCTGGATGATATGACAGTTCGCAATTACAATAAATTACTTAATTTTTCTTAACATTTTAATTAACCTTAACAAATTACCGGTGTATATATAGAAAAATTCAACGCAAGTGTAATTATCATCTCATAAGTCACGACGTGTGGAGGAGTCTCATGCTATCAAAGGTCCAGTCATGTGTGAAATAACATCGAAATTTGACTCTCTCTCTCTCTCTCTCTCTCTCTCTCTCTCTCTCTCTCTCTCTTCCTCTTCTCTTTTCTCCTCTCTCTCTCTCTCGTCATGTTAGCAAGTGCAGTAGTATTTCATGGTTGAGTGAATATCTAGCAAAAGCCTTAGTAGTTCATTGTCAACAATTCGTGGTCTTTCATGAAATATATAAAAAAAAAAATAAAAACTTTTAAATACATCATGCTCGAAAACTACTAGTGGCAGTTCTAAGCTTGTTAATGAATTATGGTCCGAAGTCATTCATTCTCTCTCTGCCTGTCCGCCTGTTTGGCTTTCTAAATGGCTTTTTATCAATGTGGTTCTGAACTTTCTCTGAAAAATATGTTTGTTTGTGTGTATGTGGGTTACAGAACGATATTCCCGATAAATAAATAAAGAATCATTACGAAAATGGGAGCTTTCTCCGAGCACTACACGATTCTTAAAAGGAGAAAGATGATGTGATTAAGTTTCCATTTTTGCTTTGACGTCAATACGCAGACATTTCAAAAGCGGGCAAGTTGGATGTGCTTGTTACGGCAATTATGGCTGAGAGAGTGTCAAGTGGTTATGCTCATTATTATTTACAATTTCATTTACAGTTTAAAAGTTTAATCCCTGAGAGATTAACGCAAATAACCGAATGCCATATAGCAGAAAATGAAAAGCCAACGTTTTCATGCATACAAAATGTGAGACATACATATAACACGCATATATACACTAGTAATACAGATACAGACAAACTGATACACACACACACATATACAGGGTATAACACGAGGTTATGCAAATATTTCGAGAATTGAAAGAAATGGTCATTCTGAACAGAAAATGTCCAATAGACATGTGCATTTTAAGGCTTCGTTTGTCGGTGAGGTGAATTTTAAAAATAACGGCTATCTTTAAATGGCCAAGTAAGATGGCGCCCAAGGGATGTCGGAAAACGCACGGCTATGGGTGGGGGGGGGGGGGGGGGGGGACTAGGGGATGGTCACTTCACTTGTTACTCTTATATAAGCAACTCCGCCAGCAGCGTGTTGGAGTTACAAGTGTCAGATTCCTTATCCATTTTGTGAGCAAGAAATTGGAGACAATGCTTTACTGTTCCGGTAATGTGGAATTTGCCGATTTGAGGTTTATTTATGGGTTTTGCAACAGTGAATTCCACTGTTATTAAAGAAAGGTAATCGGCCATCAGGCCGATGCGATGTGAATAAGATACTTCCACATCAAATATATTCTTTAGATAAAGAACAAAGTGGAAAAAGTAAGTATCATTGAAAGCTTCTCCCTCTCCGTCAATGGTACTATTCACTGGAATCCGATACAGGAAAGATTAGCCAGCCGAAGGGAATCTCCTCTCCATCAGAGATAGGCCTATTCATTAAACACCGATTTAAAAAGTATTTTCAAAAATCTCTCTTTCTCCATCAAAAGTATTCATCATACACCAGTCGAAGGGAAAAACACACCTAAGAAAATGCTTTCGTCTCAGTCAGATGAAAAAGAATGAGAACATTATGGAAAATTAAAAGTGCAGTAACCTACATACCTTCCTACCTGAATTCCCTTGTCATCATGATTACTTTCATTATCACCCATTCAGTATAGGCCTAGTCGTGACTCCTGATTCAACAATTCCGTGACATTTACGGCACTTTCTTGTTATGTAAAGATAATCATTAAAATTAGATTGCAATGAAGTCTGTTCACAGGTGATTTATAATTAAAGGTACTGTAATGATAAATGTCTAAAAAACTTGGGAGAAAAACTCATAACTAAAAGACTAGCAATCCAGTTGTATAATGCATTTCATCAACCCTCCTTCTCCCCGCCAACCGCCCCCGCGCGCTTTATCCTTGACTACCCAGACATCGAGTACGCCATGTTGGTTGAGAGCAGCGTGAAGGAAAACTGGTTAACATTTCTTAGCTCAGAATAACCTTTTCTTTCATTCTCGAAATATTTGCATAAAGTCATGTTTATATATACACATACATATGTACGTATATATATGTATGCATACATACATAATATATATATACATTAAAAATATACGTATACACAACACATAGTTTTTTTTTTTTTCGCCTTCCAGAAAATGGCAACTCCTCCGATTACGAATTACTTTGTTTAAATGAAGTTTGATAGCCACTTACCCGTCCCCAACCTCAGTGCCATCCACTGCAATCAATCAATTACTCATGCTATATAATTCCATGCATAATATGACAAAGGCAAAAAGGGTTTCAATCTCATTCGTATCACTCTGCCTTAGATGGCGGGAATTCGATTTCTGTTCTGCTACACTTTTCTTGTAGAAAATCCTTACGTACAGATTATGTTAACTTATTTCACAATAACAGCAACTGGGAAATTGCAATGTCTCGTTGTTTACCTTTTAATGAAACTATGTTTTATTTTACATAACTTGGTGCGCATTTCAAAGCTGGTTCTCATCCCCAACTGTGTATTCTGTATTCTTCACTGAAACGCCTCTTTCTCTCCTATATTCATCTTAATATACCTTAGCAGCTTTCCTTATATTTATTCCAAACCTCGCTTAGAGCAACAGCCACACAAAACAATAGCTTTTTATGAAGGAAGGCTTCTTGTTTTAGTTCTATGAACGTTCATAATCCATCACTAATTAAAATGACAGAAATGGGCCTTCGGATAATGTATCTTTGAGAAGCGTTCTCTTCAAAGAGAAAATGAGTTCTCTCTAACAGGTCGCGCAGGAGAAACTGCTATGTTTGTTTGTTTGGTTTGTTTGTTTGTTTTTTTTTGACACTTTGTAATGCAGAGGCTTCCACCATTGTTAGCCTTGCATAAAAGAAAACATTTCTCTATGAAAGGTAAACATCTGCACTCTAGAGGCATGTGACCCGATAACAGTTAAAAACTAGTCACACCTTGCATGGAATATACGTATATATGTAAGTACAATAATCTCGGGCCGACTATTCAGCTAATAATCTCTGACTTGAATAAATAGTTGTCGGATTATGAACAGATTCCTGTCTTTGGAAACTTGTTCTTTTTTTTCCTGATAATTCTTAAGTAATTTTTTTCAGGCCTCTCTCTCTCTCTCTCTCTCTCTCTCTCTCTCTCTCTCTCTCCGAATGAATAAAAACCAAATAAAAGTGAAAAACGTTAGCATGCCGAAGGTAGATTTTCTTTCCCTATAAGAGAGCGAAAACATTCTCTTGAGGTCTGGAAGCTCTTCTTTTCCTAGACACGAGCTAGACGCTCGGCGCGAGAATAGAGAAGTGCTTTATTCCATTTCTAATTCGGATTTTCTTAAGGAATTTAGAGGAAATCGTATTCCAGAAAATCGAAGCACTGTTTCCACAAATCTGCTATATGTGACAACAGGTTACATGTTCAGTGGTGCTCAAATCTCATGCGACATGATTCTTTTTGTATCGTCCAGATTCTTCGACTCAACGTGACGTTGCCAAGTAGCGTTAAACTTTTTTTTTTCTTTCTAATGTCATGCATGTCGAAAACTTTGCGAATTCAAAGCTAGTCCTATTTTCCTTATGGTTATATAAATATGATCCCTTTTATGCATTGCTATAATTCATAATCTGTGTAATTTGAACTGATTTTTTTTCTCTCTTTTTTTACGTTGCTAGTTCATAGTATTGTGTGATAAGGTTAGCGGTGCCATCAATGAAAGCGCACTCAACATGCTCCTCGGACTGGTCAACATAATTACGTCTGCAGCATTATGACAGTAGACCTAATAAGCTCCAAAGTCATAACAACATTTTCAACGTAGCAATATGATTTAAAACAGGTTTTCTTTGAATGTAGAAGTTTTCGGCTGTTTTAAGCTGCCTGTATGTTGCAAAATAATTGATAGGCCTAGAAAAATAATCTAAGCCTTCTGAGGTGTAAACTATTATTTTTATTTGTAGACATTACCTGTTCTTTGAGGAATCAATGATGATTTTGATTATAGAAAAAGTGGCTATTAATCAAAATATCATAGGTATTAATATCAAGGTGTATGGAACACTTGTTTTTCAACTGGTTCAAAATATCATTTTCTTAAAAGTTCTTCTGCTTGCTTTTGGTGTATAATTCATTCTTTCATTGGGTAACTTGCAGTGTAAGAATATGTAGATAACCTCATTTGCTTTTTGGCCAGAAATTGTTAATAGAGAGGTGTGAATATTAAGTATAAAGTAATGTAACACTTAGGCCTAGGAACAATATCTTGGCTTTGCCAAAAGAATAATTTGCATAGGAGAATATTTGGTAGTGTGCCATCATTTTTGAAATATTTAAGAAATGTAACAAATAATCATGTACGAAAATCCAAATAAAGTAAATGATTATATGATAATTTCATTGAAGCTATTCATTGTAGACCTACTTATGTTATGGTTGTTGCTGCACCGACACTAATGATCCGTCACACATGCTCCCTCACCTCACACGCTGATATCAGTGGACGCATTCTACTTTTGGTATGTACATAATTACTTTTTTTTTCAGCGTTGAGGTGTAAAAGCAATCAAATAGGATTATTTCAAATTTTATGCTTGCTTTGAGAGCATTTTTAATGTTATGAAAAAAATGTTTCGTGTTTTTTTTTCTTTTTTTTCTTCAACTGAGGTTTGATGACGATTTCGCTTTGGTCAAATGCTTCAGCGATGTGTGAACGAAAGTTTTGAGAATGCTTCGTAAGAGTGTTTTTCTAAAATTTTGTTACACATGACATTTTCTTACAGTTTTGAAATATATGACAGATTTCGCTCTTATGAAACATATTATAGCCTTATTGTATGCAATAATCGCGTTTGCGCATTGAAATAATAGATAAATATGGAGCATGCTAGATTGCCAGTTAGTGAATTTTGAGATATGAGCATCACTGTACAGGGACTATGCATTGCAATTGAATAGAAATGAGTCGTATGATATTTGGTTTTATGGCGAGGCCTGCCATCTTCGTAGCTTCCTATACTTTGGCTACAGATGACAAACATCATGGAATTTATTGGTTCCTGTGATATCCAATACCAGGCGCGTTCAGTTGGGGAAAAAGGGTGGCAGGAATCCGCCTCCACCATCTTTTTTTAATGTGCCATGATTCCGTCTATCCCCTTCCTCACCTTCCTCGGTGACAATAGCAGAATGGCAGATATTAACGACCAGCTGCGAGAGATTAATTCTAATGTAATACTATTAAATTTAATTTAATTTATATATATTTATGTACATGTATATAAATATATGTATATATATATGTAAATATACATGAGTATGTACTATATATATATATATATCATAATTTATATATATATATATATATTCTATATATATTTTATATATATATATGTATATATATTTTATTTTAACCCACCAGCTGCTAGAGATAATAATTTCTTATATAATGGTGTTTGTAAATATATATATATATATATATATATATATATATATATATATACATATAATTAAACAGCATTATATTACAATTAATCTTTCGCAGCTAGTAAGTAATATCTGCATTGTTACTGAAAAGGAAGAGGGGAGGGGAGAGAGACTGAATCTATATATGAATGAATTTTATCACATATTACATCACCGTGATTCATATAGAATCAGTAAGCACTAAATGTCCTTTAATATTCAATTTGCTCTACCTCGGAAATAATATATTTTCATATATTTTAACCGAAGGGGATTTAATTAATTGATAATTATTTAGTTGGTAATAAGTTCGTCGTCTCGTGGGGTCGACTTACAGGAGACAAGAACTCTGGACTGCAATGACGCGCCTTAAACCACACGGCCATCAAGGGAGATATGAGCTAATACCGACTTCCACCTACAAACACTGTCGAAATAAGGTATTTGTAATTAGAATCAATATCAGCCCACCTCTACCATTTTAACCTCGTACTGCGTTTGTCGCTAGCAGTCATATTATGAACGAATTTTATCACATGGCCGTCTATCATATACAAGCATTAAGCTACAAATGTCCTTTAATATCTAATTCGCTCTACATCAGAAATGTATTTTCATATATGTTAACCGCAGGGAATGATTGTTTTCAGAAAATAAAAAAGAGAATTGTCACTTTCACGCTAACGCTGCATCGTGGATGAGACCCTGTGCAGAAAACTTCAACTACACTAGCCGCTTCTTGCACCTACACGGAAGGCTCATCCGCACCGTGACAAACCTCCCTAAACACACTGCTCCCCTCACCTCTTTTTATAAATGCCCTCCCCCCTTTTTTTTTTCCCCCCCCCCCCCCCCCCCCCCCCCCCCCCCCCCCTCCCCCCCCCCACCCCCCCCCCCCCCGTCTCGCTCCTTGGATGTTAATGCCCTTCCTTCCGAACATCTCTTTGAAGCACTCTAGAGCTTCCTACTTTCTCCTATTATAGTTCGTTGTTGGACGAATGGTTTACCTGCTCGCCTACTGATTCGGTAGTCCCGAGTTCGATTCCCCACTCTGCCAACGTGGAATCAGAGGAATTTGTTTCTGGTGATTAGAAATTATATTTGCGTCATAATGTGGTTCGGATCCCACAATAAACTGTGGGTCCCGTTGCTAGGTAATCAATCGGTTCCGAGCCACGTAAAAAATATCCAATCCTTCGGGCCAGCCCGAGGAGAGCTGTTAATCAGCTCAGTGGTCTGGTTAAAATAAGATTATACTTAACTTTTTTCTCCTAACATTTCTGGACTGTACACCGCTCACAGTCATTACAGGCGTCTTTCTATCATCTGGTATCTCGGGCATGATAGTGAGAAGACAGTCGTCAGTAATATCACATCATAAGTCTGGATTGCGATAGATGAAACACATCAATTGTTAAGCCTGCTCCAGATATCAGTAACTCATATTCATGACAGATCTCATGAGAAACGGAAACTCATTATTAATTACTAATATACTCTGCCATCCCTCATACTTTTGGGAATTCCGTCACGTCTAAAAAGCATTAGTTTCGTGAAGTATGGAATGAGGGGTTCAGATGACTCCTCCTTTGAGAAACCAAATTTTCTATATATAATAAAATATACTCTCTGTACTGACTACAAGGTCACTAAAATTGTCATGTAGTTCGTAAATATTGTACTAGTACAGGTCCTGAATGTTGCTAAACACATACAATTAATACAGTATCAAAAATCAATAGAAATGAGGTCATACTTAATAGCGAATTAAAAATAAAGGTAACAATACTAACATGAGCATGAATGTGTATAAAAATGGTAACTGAAATTCATGCACAAGATAAGGAAATGGGAAAAATGGTCACCATAAAGGAGTAGACAGGATTCAAAGTAAAGTACCCTCCGGGATAACTACCCCAAACCTGAGGATGAAAGGTAATGGTGTATTTCAAAATGAAGTTAAAAACTGAGGGAAAAAGAAAGTTCATTATACGGCAATCTCTTGACCAGACACGAGACATCCTTGATTTCTGTGAGGCCAGCCCAACACACCATTAGAAAACAAGGGGAAGAGAACACTGACAGAGAAGTCTGCTTGAGTTTACCCTCAAGCAACTGAATTCTATGGCAGTGTCGAAGGTTTTAAAATAATAGTAGTTTGATTTTGGAGTGAACGTCTTCTAGAAGGTCTGCTGGGCATGGCAAACGTCTCTTTCGCCATTTTGGATAGCATTTTCTGAAACGAAATGAATGGAAGAAATAACCGGCTACTTCTCTGGACTGGAAATTGAGGCATTAGTCAAGGGTATCACAATAACAGCTACAACTTATATACAGATATTTTGCTGGCGTTTCTATCAAAGCAAGTCCTGTAATGATTCAAGGCATGTATGACCATACAGGTGTTCCTTCCTCTGAAGCCATTCTATTGAAAAGAAATAATTTTGTTTTGCTATTCATTTCATGTTTGCAAAGGCGACTTTGCGGCCACAGACGCATTATGTTATTACGTTTTATTTAAGGAATATAAGCTTTGATGATAAACGAAGCATATGAGCCAGACTCATTTTTCCAAACAATGGGCATAATGTTCCCAACTTATTTCCTGCCTTATAACCCATTATGGAACGTTTTAATGAACTACAGTGGAGTATGAACGTCTAATGGAACAAAGGCTGGCTTTGAAAGGTATTTATCAATATTACAATGGGGTTAAACCTCTCCACTTACGCGAAATTATTCAAATAGGCAAAGTAGAGAGAGAGAGAGAGGAGAGAGAGAGAGAGAGAGAGAGAAGAGAGAGAGAGAGAGATTACATCTAAGCTTCTAAGCGGTAGCCATAATGTTTGCTAGTGAGTAAATTGATAAAGTAAAAATGCAAGTTTTTGTTTGTACCTAAGATATATATATATATATATATATATATATATATATATATATATATATATATATATATATATATATATATATATATATATATATATATATATATATATATATATATAGTATATATATATATATATATATATATATATATATATATCTACGTATATATGAAAGTGTGTGTGGTACGGAAGTATAAGTGCATGTGTACATATTTTTGTTTGTATCTGGGTCTCTCAAAATTACGCAGCTTTTTAGTCAGGTGTCTACTTAGTCGAAAGGATGTCACTAATGATGAGGGACCATCAGAGAATTAATAAAGAGAAAAATGTATTCGATCAAAGGTAATTAATTGGCTATTAAGTCTTTTTGAAATCATAATGACATATAACAGTGCTCGATCAAGCTGCAAAGCTGAGCTGGAATAAGGACCTCATTTGTGCTATTATTATTATTATTGGGCACAATTTCAGTGTCGAAAATGATAACAATGATTGCAGGTCCACAATAATATCGCATGTGAAGTATATAAAGTGTTTAATGATAAAAGCTTTCGAACCCTGCACCAGGTTCATCCTTTGCTGAGGATGAACCTGGTGCAGGGTTCGAAAGCTCTTATCATTAAACACTTTATATACTTCACATGCGATATTATTGTGGACCTGCAATCATTATTATTATTATTATTATTATTATTATTATTATTATTATTATTATTATTAATTCACAGTTTTCCCACTAATTGGATTCGCAGCTCCTTGTTAAAACTATACATTCAGGTTGTTTTCTCTTGTATGTATTACAATGAGTATTCTACAATGGTATATTTCTTGTTAAGCAGCTAACATCGTCCTGGTTTTCTGATTACTCATGAAAACTCTGTATTTGAAATTCCCTCGAGATATCTGGTTAATTAAAATTAACATTATTGCCCTAAATTACTTTAACTAGATCACTGGGTCACAATCTACACTCCATTAGGCCCACCAATGGAATAGATCTTTAATAGGTAAACGAAGTTTGGCAGATTATATGTATATATATATATATATATATATATATATATATATATATATATATATATATATATATATATATGTGTGTGTGTGTGTGTGTGTGTGTGTGTGTGTGTGTGTGTATGTATGTATGTGTGTGTTTTTGTGTATACAATAACTTTGAACGTAAAAAAAATCTTAAATTAATTTGTTACATTTTTGAAAAGTTACTTTTCCCAGTTTCCTTCAAAATACAAAAGACCTGTAGTAGAAGGAGAATTTCCTTTATTAAGAAGTTATCCAGCACTTTCACTTCTAACTTTGTTAAAGGCTAGATCATTCTCCTGTTAAGGCATTATTCCTGTCTTCCAGTGTTCCAGCAATATATTTCTGATATAAGTTTTTGGAAACTTCGGAAGGCAAAAATGATATTGAAAGTCTGTTGAAAGTAAGAAGTGTCTATACTTTTCAAGAGTTTTGACATACTGAAATTGATGAGAAAAAGAGAAAAAGGCGACAAAGCACTTACATGATGTGCATTCTTTTTAAGTCTAAAGGAGAAAATAACAAGTGGAAAAAAAAGTGACACCTTCAGCCCTGGTTGGACTCGGAAGCACATGCTAAGGTTAGTGTGACTTACCTAGTGAGAAGATATGTACCTCATCTTAAGAAGGGAATCAATAAATAAATGGGGACATGGGGCTATTAAGAATTCATATGCACACAGTGCACGCACGCATACACACAAACGCAAACACACACATACACACACACACACTACCCACATAACATATATAATATATAGTTATATTATATATATATTATATATTATTAGTATAATATATATAATTATCTATATATAGTATATATATACTGTAATATATATAATATATATATATATATTGCACACACCATAATATATATATATGTAGATTATATATAATAATGTAATATATTATAATATATATATATTATATAATATATATAAATTAGTATATATATATACCCTATATAAATTATATCCACACACACACACATAATTATATATATATATATATGTATATTATATATGTATAATATTATATAGTATATATATAGATATAATATCTATATATATATATATATATATATATATATATATATAATTAATAAATGTCTATATATTATTCTATATAATTAATATAATAATATATTATTAACTTATAAGTTATATTATAATATATATTGGTATATATATATATATATATATATATAATAATATTAATATATATATATTATATATATATATATAAAAGGTATAGCCACGTAAATAAATATCTATCCTTCGGGCCACCCCTAGGAGAGCTGTTAATCAGTTCAGTGGTCTGATTAAACTTATTTATTTCTTAAACGAATTTATTACATCCATCGGTGTTGATTATGTCTGAATCCATAACTGAAAAAAAATCTGAGGCCTGAAACTTGTTTAACCGAATGTAGATATGCGCCTGAAACTAAGTTATGACGAAGAATAATAATTGAAGCCTAAAGCAAAAAATAAATGGCCAATTAAATTCTCCGTGTTCAAAAGAGTCCATAGTTAGCATCAATATATTTCCTGGTGTTGTTGTTAATTGACCTTATTTTGAGATATTGTGAAAATTGTCATAAAGTCGGAAATTGAAGACTGATAAAAACGGTTCTCCTTTGTCACTCCTGCTTTCTATTGTCCAAGTAAACAAGGTTACCGACTAATCCTTTGTGACAATAAGTCCAGAAATACCACAAGCATTTATTCGATACAGCTCACGTTCATCAGACACGAGCGGTAGAAGCTATGGAATTACAGTCATTTATGAAGGGGGAAGAAAATGCGTCATAGTTTTACCTGCATTGCTGTTTTCGTATAACATTATTAATGCATTTTCCGATTATGTTTCTCTCTCTCTTTCGCACTTAAGGACTATATCTTTTATGCAGACTTACTTGGCAAGTCAGTTCTGTTTCAGGTTTCTTGAAACGAGTGCTTCATAATAATAATAATAATAATAATAATAATAATAATAATAATAATAATAATAATAATAATAATAAAAATAGTATTAATAATAATAATAATAATAATAATAATAATAATAATAATAATAATAATAATAATGATTCCCATGACAAAAGTACTACAGAAGATGGATGCCGGGTACCAACTCAAGAAAAGAGGCAACAGAATCAACCATCTGATGTTCATGGACGACATCAAGCTGTATGGTAAGATCATCAAGGAAATAGATACCCTAATCAAGACTGTGAGGATTGTATCTGGGGACATCAGGATGCAGTTTGGAATAGAAAAATGCGCCTTAGTCAACATACAAAAAGGCAAAGTAACGAGAACTGAAGAGATAAAGTTACCAGATGGGAGCAACATCAAACACATAGATGAGACTGGATACAAATACCTGGGAATAATGGAAGGAGGGGATATAAAACACCAAGAGATGAAGGACACGATCAGGAAAGAATATATGCAGAGACTCAAGGCGATACTCAAGTCAAAACTCA
This sequence comes from Macrobrachium nipponense, assembly GCF_015104395.2. NCBI lineage: Eukaryota > Metazoa > Arthropoda > Malacostraca > Decapoda > Palaemonidae > Macrobrachium > Macrobrachium nipponense. Next base: position 3,156,601 of record NC_061100.1, on the reverse strand, counting down.
ACGCCGGAAATATGATAAAAGCCATAAACACCCTGGGCAGTAGGCAGTAATCAGATACAGCGCAGGAATAGTGGAATGGACGAAGGCAGAACTCCGCAGCATAGATCAGAAAACCAGGAAACATATGACAATACACAAAGCACTACACCCAAGAGCAAATACGGACAGACTATACATAACACAAAAGGAAGGAGGGAGAGGACTGCTAAGTATAGAGACTGCGTCACCATCGAAAACAGAGCACTGGGGCAATATCTGAAAACCAGTGAAGACGAGTGGCTAAAGAGTGCATGGGAAGAAGGACTAATAAAAGTAGAAGAAGACCCAGAAATATACAGAGACAGGAGAATGACAGACAGAACAGAGGACTGGCACAACAAACCAATGCACAGACAATACATGAGACAGACTAAAGAACTAGCCAGCGATGATACATGGCAATGGCTACAGAAGGGAGAGCTAAAGAAGGAAACTGAAGGAATGATAACAGCGGCACAAGATCAGGCCCTAAGAACCAGATATGTTCAAAGAACGATAGACGGAAATAACATCTCTCCCATATGTAGGAAGTGCAATACGAAAAATGAAACCATAAACCACATAGCAAGCAAATGCTCGGCACTTGCACAAAACCAGTACCAAAAGAGGCATGATTCAGTGTCAAAAGCCCTCCACTGGAGCCTGTGCAAGAAACATCAGCTACCTTGCAGTAATAAGTGGTACGAGCACCAACCTGAGGGAGTGATAGAAAACGATCATGCAAAGATCCTCTGGGACTATGGTATCAGAACGGATAGGGTGATATGTGCAAACAGACCAGACGTGACGTTGATTGATAAAGTCAAGAAGAAAGTATCACTCATTGATGTCGCAATACCATGGACCACCAGAGTTGAAGGAGGGGGAAAGATGAGGGTGAAAAGGGGAAAAAGAATGGATAAGTATCAAGATCTGAAAATAGAAATAAGAAGGATATGGGATATGCCAGTGGAAATTGTACCCATAATCATAGGAGCACTAGGCACGATCCCAAGATCCCTGAAAAGGAATCTAGAAAAACTAGAGACTGAAGTAGCTCCAGAACTCATGCAGAAGACTGTGATCCTAGAAACGGCACACATAGTAAGAAAAGTGATGGACTCCTAAGGAGGCAAGATGCAAC
>NC_061100.1:3127939-3150439 GCF_015104395.2 Macrobrachium nipponense | reverse complement strand
ATGTCCATTTTTGCAAGCAATCTCTCGCTCCCTGGATGTTGAAGCCAGTTTTCCAGTACCTATTTCACACAATTTTTTCATCCTTTTCTTGACCTAAATTTCCTCCTTCCTCACACCTCTTCCAAATGATCAGCTTATAGTCCTCTCATCTGAAAATAGTCTGATCTATCAATTAATCTAAACTGATCCTTTAACTACTCTTAAACAACTCTCCACAGTAAGCACTTTCATTTCTTTTTTTTACTACAAATGCTACATGAACAGTTCATCTACTGGGCCTCCACTTTCTTTTTTTTATTTGCATTTCACATCAATACTTCAGTGCTATAGAGGAGAGCTGGGCAGATAATCCCATCTTTCTTTCCAACCCTGGCTCCCATCGTCCTTTAAAGTTTCCGCACAATCTTTCACACACACCCTGCTGCCTTTCTTTCTTCGCCTATTCAGAATCACCTCGCCCCTCAACCTATCATAAAAAAAAATTCACTCCTAAATAATTGTAAGACTCTGCAGCTTCCGTTCTCTGGTTCCCATTTACCATCATAACCTTGCTTTGGGTCACTTATAATCTCAACTTTCCTTCATTGTAGATACTTTTATACTATCTAGCGAATCTGCAGTTTTTTTTCCATATCCTAATCAGTACTGTATTGTCTATGAACATCAGCCATTCTACAATGCATTCACAACACATCTCATCTCCTGATCCCCTAACTTTGCACTGACAGCAATAATTGTCCTTTCTTTGAATTCTCACATCACCTAATCTCTGTGAAAGCCAACTTTCACACCAAACCAGTCACTCTCACGCCTACATACTCTGGCAAATTATTAACTTTCACCATAAAAAACTTCATCACTCAGTATTCTACCTCTTATACTATACATACTCAGAATCCCCCACGTTCCCTCTCTATCATTTTTTATAAGCTTTCAATATGTTCATTTGCGCTACGTAAAACCTTTTCCTTTTACTTTCAAACTTATCACCTAACGGTTTGATATTAAACATCTAATCGACGCTTCACGTTCCTCGTCTTAGCCCACACTCTTCTTGCCTTATCAGACCTTCTGTCAAGTGGCATACTTTCAGTGGCATACTTTCTGTGGTATATTAAATATTATTATGCACGATAATTCTTATTCTACTCGATCACCTTTATCGTTATACAGAAGAACAATTATTCCTCTCACCAATTCCCTTTGAGCCGTAACCACAAATCATTATCTCTATTATCTTTAAAGTTTATGGTAAAATTGTGAAAACAAATAAATAAAATCGGCAAGAACACAATGAAGTGTAAAATTCTACAACATAGCTACGCAAAGCGGAATCATCCTCAGTGTAAAATAAAGAAATTAGGAAGATAAGATGTGGGGAAAAGGAAGAAAGGAGACGGTGATAAAACTTGCGTTGTGACGAAAGATTGAAAACCGGGAGAGGTGAACATTGCAGGAGATATCAGTGGTAGGGTAAGCAATGCAAGAAGCACTGCCAGAAGTTGCAAACAAATGCAGAGAGACTGGTTTGCAACAATGAAAGACACGCCAAATGATTTGAAACGAGGACGTGCAATTCTTTCCATCACTTAAAACATAAATTAGCTTCAATAGATATTAAGAATTTACTGTGTTGATGTATACATATTATAATGAAAAAGTTGACAAAATTATCTGACCTTGAGGGAGGCATGTTCTACCTTCTGTCAGAATTTAGACCCGGTAACAGTATTTTCTTTCATATATCTACTCTGATTATCACCTGTATGATCTGAATTAGGTGGGCAATTTATTTCTCCAGAAGCCCATTCATCATTTGCCATTTTTGAGTGTTTTGTTTGTTTGTTTGTATGGTGTTTTTACGTTGCACGAAACCAGTGGTTACATAGCAACGGGACCAACGGCTTTAAGTGACTCCGAACCACGTCGAGAGTGAACTGCTATCGCCAGAAATACACATCTCTAACTCCTCAATGGGATGCCCGAGAATCGAACTCGCTGGCCCCGCAATGGCAGGTCAAGACCATACCGATCACGCCACTGAGGCGCTCAATTTTTGAGTGGTTCTTTATATTCTTATTTACCACAAAATGAGACGTCTCTCCATCATCCACGATGCGATGAAAAGGTCACGACTTGGAAGGAAACGCTGCACTACAAAGCTATAATCAACAATTACGAATAACAAGGAGGCTGAGAGAGCCATAGGAAGGTCTCCAGAAATAAACATGAAAGTACAGAAAACCCGAGTGACTGCCTTTATATAATCCCGAGCATAATTTTCCTTCTGCGTCATTCTCTGCTCCCGAAGGATGATTACACAGCAAACACTAATACTCGACTTACCAACATTTCACCGATGTTCAGGGAGAGATTTATGGTGCAAGACGCTCTCACGCCAACTGTTCCTTCACCTTTTCTCAATAATGCAACGTTTGCAGTTGTCCTGAATGACGGATCGTATTCAGTACTGGAAAGGTCGCCACAGAAAAATTCAAGATAAATATTTGGGAGAGATAGCTGGACAAAAAATGACATTATTTCGGCTGTGTTTTATGTTCCCGATTCGTAAACTTAATTAGCAGAGAAGTTTACTTTACATTAATTCCTTCCATATATTCGAGCAGTAATTAGCATCTATATATACCTACCTGTAATACATTTCGTATACCTGAAAGGCTTTAATTCATCTTGGAATTCTGGGTAAGGTGGGATTTTTAGGAGTTATGCATCGCCAAGCAACCCTTTACAGCAAAAGAAATGTGATAACAATGCAGCGAATGTTTTCAATATCTGCACAAACGGAAAGATGCGAGGGTAAAGTGGAGAGACGTACGGGAGTAGTAAGTGATAAGAAAATGTCAATCAAGCTAAGAGTCAAGCTCTATACCACAGTGATAAGACCAGTGTTGATGTATGGATCGGAAACTTGGGCTAAAAGAAAAAAAGTGGAAGTCAAGCTTGAGAGAACAAATGGTGAAGTAATGTCTTTCCTCTGCCGTGTCAGAAATTCTTCACAAAGAAGAAGACATTTATGTTGATTAATGTCATTTTCACTTACTCGGGGAGTAAGCATACGAGCTATTTTGTTGTTGTTGTTAGGGGGGACGGGTGTACAGCAAAGGTCTGTGGAAGAGACTAAAAAGGTCTGAAAAAGGTGTTTCGTGTCGAGTTTAACAGACAGGAATTTCAGGATGGGATATCTATGATTTATTTATCAGAATGAAAATGTAGAAAAATAAATAATGTGTATGTTAAACAGTAAAGAAAAAGTTGGTAATATAATGTTTACAACTAATACGAGTATACGCGAGGGGAAAATCTTGCTCTCATCCCGAGTAAGATGGAGGCCGGATCATGCCTTGTTCATCTGTATTTCCCTTATAACTATTCAACATCTATTTTCCCGTATTGGTATAATGCTCCATTAGCTGGTAATCCTCTGAACAATTCTCCCTTGTTACTACTAAAGTATTACCCGCCGACTTTCCACTGATTCAAATAAATTTCCCGTGCATATTTCTTTTTCCCTGGCAGTGCTCATAAAAACTGTCATGAATTTCGTAAATTCTTTCAAACGAGCAACGTTTTAAACAATCAATAATCCCAATGATTAACTAAGCCTTGGTTACGCAAGGCTATTTCCATCGAAACCATTACAAACAAATAATCCATCACATTACAATGCTACCAAACCCTGGCCAAACTACATCGTTAACTGACGTGGGGCAGATAAATTCATGTCAGGAGGAGAAAGAGAACTGTGCGAATCGGGGAAAAAAAATAAAAACATGATGGCGGGATTATTCAGCATAATTATGGTCATTTAGGCCTTGCTAAAGTCTTAGCAACGCCAAGCACAACTTAAGATACATAATACACAGTATATTTCTTGGTGTCTTTGGTATGTACAAACTATGCATAATATTATAGTAGTGCAAGGTTGTAAGAACTATCCGGAAATGAGTGTTTATATAGGGACGGAGGTTGACGTTTTGAAAATACAGAAGAGCGAGCACATAATAATAATAATAAGTTTCTATTTTCAGCTCAAGGCCATATACAGGGAACATGCATAGCTCAGACATTAACACACACAATCTAGACACATGAGATAACAGGATAAAAATGAATAATCGGCAATATCCACACAGTTGCTGAGGTAGTATAATAATGAAATCCAACGACGCAGCCCAGAAATCATGACTCAACAAAGGCATCTTCTGCCAGCAGTGAAAACGGTAGTCGCACTCATGCACAGATACGCAAAACACTCGACTATAACACACAGGTTAAGGGAACAGCTCAGATAACTATACACTATATACTTCAGGCCAAAGGCATAGCACTGGGACCTATGAGGTCATTCAGCGATAAAAAGGAAATAGAGAGAATGGTAGGTAGATTTGAAAGGTTCAAAAGGAAGAAAACCTTGCTGTTGCACCATGAAATAATTGTTAGCAGAGGATGGACAGGAGGATGGAAAAAAGATAACATGAATGGAGGTACAGTGAAAGGAATGAAAGGGGTTGAAGCTGAGCTGAAGGGACGCAACAAAGACCCTTAGGTAATGCCTGCAGTGACAGTTCAGATAACAACTGAGCTACTGTCCGACTGTTGGTAAGAGCAAGAGAAACTGGCCCGTACACAGTATGTCTTTATCCCAGAAGCATTAGTTCTTACGATCTGGTTACGCCTAATCAGAGACACTGCACATTATGAGTTACCTGATCACACAGAATTGCGTATTACTGTTTTCCGCGACACAAGAAGTCGCTGACAGAATTATTATTATTAATACAAGGTGTCCATAAAGTCCCAGTACCATGCGGAGCAATAAATACTTGTAATGGTACTGGGACTTTATGGACACCTTGTATTAATAATAATAATTCTGTCAGCGACTTCTTGGGTCGCGGAAAACAGTAATACGCAATTCTGTGTGATCAGGTAACTCATAATGTGCAGTGTCTCTGATTAGGCGTAACCAGATCGTAAGAACTAATGCATCTGGGATAAAGACATACTGTGTACGGGCCAGTTTCTCTTGCTCTTACCAACAGTCGGACAGTAGCTCAGTTGTTATCTGAACTGCCACTGCAGGCATTACCTAAGGGTCTTTGTTGCGTCCCTTCAGCTCCTAGCTTCAACCCCTTTTCATTCCTTTCACTGTACCTCCATTCATGTTATCTTTTTTCCATCCTCCTGTCCATCCTCTGCTAACAATTATTTCATGGTGCAACAGCAAGGTTTTCTTCCTTTTGAACCTTTCAAACCTACCTACCATTCTCTCTATTTCCTTTTTATCGCTGAATGACCTCATAGGTCCCAGTGCTATGCCTTTGGCCTGAACTATATAGTGTATAGTTATCTGAGCTGTTCCCTTAACCTGTGTGTTATAGTCGAGTGTTTTGCGTATCTGTGCATGAGTGCGACTACCGTTTTCACTGCTGGCAGAAGATGCCTTTGTTGAGTCATGATTTCTGGGCTGCGTCGTTGGATTTCATTATTATACTACCTCAGCAACTGTGTGGATATTGCCGATTATTCATTTTTATCCTGTTATCTCATGTGTGTTACATTAAGGATAAGCCGGAAGGCTCTATACTTGCTCCAATTTCCACAAACTACCTCTCTGCATGAGAAATATATATATAAGAGGACTGTATTATGGCAATATTAACACTAATAAAGTTTTAGGCGTCCAATTACTTCTTAACAAGGCGATCGGACAATTCTACCTCGTTATACGACCTGGGTCTTACAAAAACTCGGGTAGCTGTGTAAGTGGCCCTACATTTCCGGTTTTATTTAAGCAAAAAATATGTCAGCAATATAACCGTTCGGAAACATTCATCGATAAAACACGTAACTTGAGACTAAAGCGACTGCCCTAATTGGCAAACTTCACAAGTAACAAGTACTTAAGCTCTCGGGTCCAAACATTTCACGAATTTTAACAAGCGACGTAAACAAGACTAAAAATCGCCAGCTTTTTCAAACGCTACACTACTCAATATAACAATAAAATATGGGCCGAAGTTTCTTCAGCATAATCAAGTTTTCTGCTGTTTGAAACTCTCAGCCACGGCTCATTAAACTTAGCCTCGGCTCATGGAAATTTCAACAACGGTCCGGTGGTGGCCTGTGTTGTAGGCACCTACACCAGCGCCAAACACACGATCATGGCTAACTTTAACTTTAGATAAAGTATAAAAAACTACTAAGGCTAAAGGGTTGCAATTTGATATGTTTGATGATGGGGGGTGGATGATCAACATCCCAATTTGCAGCCCTCTAGCCTCACTAGTTTTCAAGATCTAAGGGCGGACAGAAAAAGAGCGGACGGACAGACGAATAACCATCTCAATAGTTTCCTTTTACAGAAAACTAAAATCAGAAAGTTATAATAATAAACATTAATATTAATAATAATAGCAAATGTAAATAAATCCTTAATTATAATAATATTTAATATTAATAATATCAAGGTTAAACACTAGTAAACTGAGAGTTCATTGTTGGACGATTGGGTTACGTGCTCGCTTACTGATTCGGTAGTCCGAAGTTCGCTCCCCGCTCTGCCAGCGCGGAATCAGAGGAATTTATTTCTGGTGATTAGAAATTTATTTCTCGATATAATGAGGTTCGGATCCCACAATAAGCTGTAGGTCCCGTTGCTAGGTAACCAACTGGTTCCTAGCCACGTAAAAATATCTAATCCTTCGGGCCAACTCTGGGGGAGCTGTTAATCAGCTCAGTGGTCTGGTTAAACTAAGATATACTTAACTTTTTCCTAAACTGATTAATAGGTGAAAGAATTTCACCAGCATTTTCTTTTGACAATTTTCTCCCTGTCTGAACGAGAGAACTTAATTTGTGGGAACTGTATCTGGATAGTAGTCGAAGGAGAGAATCTGATACTGTAAATTGCAATTCGAGAACTACCAGTGTCATGGCAGTCCTACTAAGATAAAAAATTTATATCTTGAGCTCACTGGAACAGTAACCAAAATAGTATATTTATCTCCATCCATATGCATAGATTACCCTTTTTCTTTTATCAAAAGGCTTTACACCACTCTTTCCTTTAGAGAATTTTTTTTATGGGAATGAATATCTCAACGGATGAACTTATGCATAGATTACCCACAATTCCCCCTGTTCATTTTCCTTTTCAAAATGGTCTCACTTCGTTGTCTTTTAATGAAGTAAACAGCATTAAAAGCAAAATGTTTGTTGTCATGAAGGCGAAGGAGGAGGGACATTGAAAGGTCATTCACCTCCGACTTCTTCATCGAAGTTTCTTCGTTTTATTGGCATTCTTTTTTTTTTTTCATTGTCTTCTCTTATCTTTTATCAACGGCGTTCCCGGTCAGTTCAACATTCGTTCCCTTTGGTCTCTGCCAGTATCATAATTGGGTTAACTTCTGCGAAAGTCTCTCGTTCCAGTTTTCATTTTGCATGGAATGACAAGTCCTTCGACAGAGCACTAAAAGAGTCCAGATATAACTCAGCCGTCTCGTTAAGTTACTTCAGAATAATAATAATAATAATAATAATAATACTCTTCGTAGTAGCCATGATTCCCATGACAAAAGTACTACAGAAGATGGATGCCGGGTACCAACTCAAGAAAAGAGGCAACAAAATCAACCATCTGATGTTCATGGACGACATCAAGCTGTATGGTAAGAGCATCAAGGAAATAGATACCCTAATCCAGACTGTAAGGATTGTATCTGGGGACATCAGGATGGAGTTTGGAATAGAAAAATGCGCCTTAGTCAACATACAAAAAGGCAAAGTAACGAGAACTGAAGGGATAAAGCTACCAGATGGGAGCAACATCAAACACATAGATGAGACAGGATACAAATACCTGGGAATAATGGAAGGAGGAGATATAAAACACCAAGAGATGAAGGACACGATCAGGAAAGAATATATGCAGAGACTCAAGGCGATACTCAAGTCAAAACTCAACGCCTGAAATATGATAAAAGCCATAAACACATGGGCAGTGCCAGTAATCAGATACAGCGCAGGAATAGTGGAATGGACGAAGGCAGAACTCCGCAGCATAGATCAGAAAACACCCGGAAACAAATGACAATACACAAAGCACTACACCAAGAGCAAATACGGACAGACTATACATACACGAAAGGAAGGAGGGAGAGGACTACTAAGTATAGAGGACTGTGTCAACATCGAAAACAGAGCACTGGGGCAATATCTGAAAACCAGTGAAGACGAGTGGCTAAAGAGTGCATGGGAAGAAGGACTAATAAAAGTAGACGAAGACCCAGAAATATACAGAGACAGGAGAAAGACAGAAAGAACAGAGGACTGGCACAACAAACCAATGCACGGACAATACATGAGACAGACTAAAGAACTAGCCAGCGATGACAATTGGAATGGCTACAGAGGGGAGAGCTAAAGAAGGAAACTGAAGGAATGATAACAGCGGCACAAGATCAGGCCCTAAGAACCAGATATGTTCAAAGTATGATAGACGGAAATAAATCTCTCCCATATGTAGGAAGTGCAATACGAAAAATGAAACCATAAACCAACATAGCAAGGGAATGCCCGGCACTTGCACAGAACCAGTACAAAAAGAGGCATGATTCAGTGGCAAAAGCCTCCACTGGAGCCTGTGCAGAAACATCAGCTACCTTGCAGTAATAAGTGGTACGAGCACCAACCTGAAGGAGTGATAGAAAACGATCAGGCAAAGATCCTCTGGGACTATGGTATCAGAACGGATAGGGTGATACGTGCAAACAGACCAGACGTGACGTTGATTGACAAAGTCAAGAAGAAAGTATCACTCATTGATGTCGCAATACCATGGGACACCAGAGTTGAAGAGAAAGAGAGGGAAAAAATGGATAAGTATCAAGATCTGAAAATAGAATAAGAAGGATATGGGATATGCCAGTGGAAATCGTACCCATAATCATAGGAGCACTAGGCACGATCCCAAGATCCCTGAAAAGGAATCTGGAAAAAACTAGAGGCTGAAGTAGCTCCGGGCCTCATGCAGAAAGAGTGTGATCCTAGAAACGGCACACATTGTAAGAAAAGTGATGGACTCCTAAGGAGGCAGGATGCAACCCGGAACCCCACACTCTAAATACCACCCAGTCGAATTGGAGGACTGTGATAGAGCAAAAAAAAAAAAAAAAAAAAAAATAATAATAATAATAATAAGGAACCTGGAAAAATGAGATGCTGAAGTAGTTCCAGGACTCATGCAGAAGAATGTGCTCCTAGAACAGCGCATCATGTAAGAAAAGTGATGGATTCCTAAGGAGGCAGGATGCAAACCCGGAACCCCCCACATTATAAAAAAAAAAAAAAAAAAACAAAAAAAATCCAGTGAATAGTATGACTGCGATAGACAAAATAATAATAATAATAATAATAATCATAATAATAATAATAATAATAATCATGGTGATGGAAAAGCAAATCATGGTGATGAGATCTGACTTGAGTAAACTGAAAGAGATGGCAGAAAAAAGGCTTTAGAAGCAAGAAAACAAGGGAGGAACTCAACGAGAAATACAAAGTACAAGAGAGGGGAACTAAACAACACAATAGAAGATGTAAAACAGAGGCTTAAGGCCAAAGCACACAAGATCCAACGGTACATGAACAGGAATAAGGGATACCAACAGAACAAACTATTCAGACCAACCAGAAAAAACGACTATACAGCCAACTAGAAGGGAAGACAACCATCCAGAAATTCCTGAAGCCGAATCAAGTAAGAGACTCTGGGAAAACATATGGAGCAATCCGGTATCACACAACAAACATGCAACATGGCTCCAGGAAGTCAAGGAAGAAGAAACAGGGAGAATAAAACAAAGATTCACAGACATCACGACAGACACAGTCAGACACCAACTAAAGAAAATGCCAAACTGGAAAGCCCCAGGTCCCGATGAAGTCCATGGATACTGGCTCGAAAAACTTCAAGGCCCTACACCCACGAATAGCAGAACAACTCCAGCATTGTATCTCAAATCACCAAGCACCCAAATGGATGACCACAGGAAGAACATCCTTAGTACAAAAAGACAAGAGTAAGGGAAATATAGCCAGTAACTACAGGCCTATCACTTGCCTACCAATAATGTGGAAGTTACTAACAGGTATCATCAGTGAAAGGCTATACAACTACCTAGAGGAGACAAACACCATCCCCCACCAACAGAAAGGCTGCAGAAGGAAGTGTAGGGGCACAAAAGACCAGCTCCTGATAGACAAAATGGTAATGAAGAACAGTAGGAGAAGGAAAACCAACCTAAGCATGGCATGGATAGACTATAAGAAAGCCTTCGACATGATACCACACACATGGCTAATAGAATGCCTGAAAATATATGGGGCAGAGGAAAATACCATCAGCTTCCTCAAAATATACAATGCGCAACTGGAATACAATACTTACAAGCTCTGGAAAAAAGACTAGCAGTGTAATATCAGGAGAGAGATCTTCCAGGGCGACTCACTGTCCCCACTACTCTTCGTAGTAGCCATGATCCCATGACAAAAGTACTACAGAAGATGGATGCCGGGTACCAACTCAAGAAAAGCGGCAACAAAATCAACCATCTGATGTTGTTCATGGACGACATCAAGCTGTATGGTAAGAGCATCAAGGAAATAGATACCCTAATCCAGACTGTAAGGATTGTATCTGGAGACATCAGGATGGAGTTTGGAATAGAAAAATGCGCCCTTAGTCAACATACAAAAAGGCAAAGTAACGAGAACTGAAGGGATAAAGCTACCAGATGGGAGGCAAAACATCAAACACATAGATGAGACAGGATACAAATACCTGGGAATAATGGAAGGAGTAGATATAAAACACCAAGAGATGAAGGACACGATCAGGAAGAATATATGCAGAGACTCAAGGCGATACTCAAGTCAAAACTCAACGCCTGAAATATGATAAAAGCCATAAAAAAACACAATGGGCAGTGCCAGTAATCAGATACAGCGCAGGAATAGTGGAATGGACGAAGGCAGAACTCCGCAGCATAGATCAGAAAACCAGGAAACAAATGACAATACACAAAGCACTACACCCAAGAGCAAATACGGACAGACTATACATAACACGAAAGGAAGGAGGGAGAGGACTACTAAGTATAGAGGACTGCGTCAACATCGAAAACAGAGCACTGGGGCAATATCTGAAAACCAGTGAAGACGAGTGGCTAAAGAGTGCATGGGAAGAAGGACTAATAAAGTAGACGAAGACCCAGAAATATACAGAGACAGGAGAAAGACAGAAAGAACAGAGGACTGGCACAACAAACCAATGCACGGACAATACATGAGACAGACTAAAGAACTAGCCAGCGATGACAATTGGCAATGGCTACAGAGGGGAGAGCTAAAGAAGGAAACTGAAGGAATGATAACAGCGGCACAAGATCAGGCCCTAAGAACCAGATATGTTCAAAGTATGATAGACGGAAATAACATCTCTCCCATATGTAGGAAGTGCAATACGAAAAATGAAACCATAAACCACATAGCAAGTGAATGCCAGCACTTGCACAGAACCAGTACAAAAAGATGGCAGTGGCAAAAGCCCTCCACTGGAGCCTGTGCAAGAAACATCAGCTACCTTGCAGTAATAAGTGGTACGAGCACCAACCTGAGGGAGTGATAGAAAACGATCAGGCAAAGATCCTCTGGGACTATGGTATCAGAACGGATAGGGTGATAACGTGCAAACAGACCAGACGTGACGTTGATTGACAAAGTCAAGAAGAAAGTATCACTCATTGATGTCGCAATACCATGGGACACCAGAGTTGAAGAGAAAGAGAGGGAAAAAATGGATAAGTATCAAGATCTGAAAATAGAAATAAGAAGGATAGGGATGGGATATGCCAGTGGAAATCGTACCCATAATCATAGGAGCACTAGGCACGATCCCAAGATCCCTGAAAAAGGAATCTGGAAAAAACTAGAGGCTGAAGTAGCTCCGGGACTCATGCAGAAGAGTGTGATCCTAGAAACGGCACACATAGTAAGAAAAGTGATGGACTCCTAAGGAGGCAGGATGCAACCCGGAACCCCACACTATAAATACCACCCAGTCGAATTGGAGGACTGTGATAGAGCAAAAAAAAAAAAAAAAAAAAAAAAAAAACAAAAAAAAAAAAAAAAAAAAAAAAAATAATAATAAATAATAATAATAATAATAATCGAAAAATGAAACCATAAACCACATAGCAAGCGAATGCCCCGCACTTGCACAGAACCATTACAAAAAGAGGCATGATTCAGTGGCAAAAGCCCTCCACTGGAGCCTGTGCAAGAAACATCAGCTACCTTGCAGTAATAAGTGGTACGAACACCAACCTGAGGGAGTGATAGAAAACGATCAGGCAAAGATCCTCTGGGACTATGGTATCAGAACAGATAGGGTAATACGTGTAAACAGACCAGACGTGACGTTGATTGACAAAGTCAAGAAGAAAGTATCACTCACTGATGTCGCAATACCATGGGACACCAGAGTTGAAGAGAAAGAGAGGAAAAAATGGATAAGTATCAAGATCTGAAAATAGAAATAAGAAGGATATGGGATATGCCAGTGGAAATCGTACCCATAATCATAGGAGCACTAGGCTCGATCCCAAGATCCCTGAAAAGAAATCTAGAAAAACTATAGGCTGAAGTAGCTCCAGGACTCATGCAGAAGAGTGTGATCCTAGAAACGGCACATATAGTAAGAAAAGTGATGGACTCCTAAGGAGGCAGGATGCAACCCGGAACCCCACACTATAAATACCGCCCAGTCGGATTGGAGGACTGTGATAGAGAAAAAAAAAATAATTATAATAAGAATTCAAAGAAACCTCAAAATCACATGAGTTAATAAAATAAAATGGAAAAGTAAATCCACAATATGTCTGATCTTGTTATTTAAAATACAAAGCAGAAAGCTTTCTAAGACCTGCACGGTCCTCCTTGTCAATCTGAATACAATTATTAACAGTGACCATACACTAGTCTCACACAGTTTAAATGACGATCACCGCATAAATTGGAACGAGTCAAAAGTAATTTTCAATAGTAAGGATACAGGTATTAGAAGGTTAGATGAAGGAGCAATTATTAACAGGGGTCTCTCTATGGAAGGCAATAAAGCCTTTACGCAAGAAGATTTTATTTTAAATGAAATAATTTGCTGTCAGTTTATAAGAGATTATAACAGAGAAAGGTTGCATAGTAATAACACCAATAATCTAGCCACCTCTGATACTGCCGCTGCCTCATCCTCTTTCGTTCAGGTAACAGGGACACATCCCGTGTCCCTTGTTGCAGGCGCCCAAGCTGCTATGGACAACAGATCAAACGATTCAAGAGACGAACCGCCACTTCGAAGATCTAGGCGTTTAGCTGGTTTGCCGTTGGAGAACGAGGGGATAACGTGAAGAGCCAACTACATCATCAAACAGGCTATTTGTAAACGAGTCAAAAAACAAAGTTCCTGTATGGTCACTGTTAATAATTGTATTCAGATTGACAAGGAGGACCGTGCAGGTCTTCGAAAGCTTTCTGCTTTGTATTTTAAATAGCAAGATCTGACATATTATTGTGGATTTACTTTTCCATTTTAATAATAATAATAATAGAGATGTGTTACACAGGTATACATAGCAGGCGGATGGTATACGGTGTAACATGTATCTCAGTAATAATAATAACAAAGGCCCAATACCTTTGTCATTTCCCTATCCTTTTTACCAACAGAGATATGGCCCCATTTATAAATTTAAAAAATGATTTCGACCTTTAACTTTATTATCAAACATCAGAATATTTTTTTTATCTTCATTTTCTTTCCCTACACGCCCTACTGTAATTAGTTACAGTCTCTCTTCTACTTATAAATATTTCAGATAAATCCGACTGGATTCTTTTCCTTCTATTTATTGCCTTCACATTTGTATCGTCACGGTTTCTAAGTATCGTTTTCTCTTATGTCTTTGTTTCCTTTCACTGAAGTACTACTACTGCTACTCCTACTAGTGATGCTACCACTATTACTACTACTATTATTATTACCGCTAGAATTGTTACTGGCGTTGTATCTCGATGTTGCTTCAATATATCTCGTTTAATGGTAAGGTCAGCAGATTTCGCCCCCCACCCCCCACCGACCTCCTCATAAATCGTGCTCCCCCTTGTACTTAATTTCCTTAACCTTCGCCTCAATTATCCGTTTATTCCATTCTGTTATTTTCCCAATCATCCTTCAGTCTTCCTTCTTCAGTGGTCATTCCGATGTATTTTCCTCTTCCTCCAGACTTCTCTGTCTTTCCTTGATTTTCTTTCAGGTAAAGCAATTGCTTCCTGTATTCCAATTCCTACTTCTTCCTGATTTCTTCTCTGTGTCGCTTTGTTACTCTTACTTCCTTTACTGGTTTGTGTTCTGTTTCTCCTTTCATCTTGTTACGTTTTGGGTTCATCTTCTTCTTTAATTTATTTAATAATTGTTCTGTGTACTACCTTTCCTATGTTGCTTTTATTTAATTTGTCTAATCGATCATTTCCAGTTCTGAACTTGAGGTCTTCCAACACAATAGCTTTTTATTCATCAATTTATTCCTTCTTTCCCTCTTCCTTTTTCTCCGACTTTTTCTGTCCGAGATGTATGTTTCCCCAATATCTCTTCCATCTGCAATCATTCTGACCCGACCATACATCAATTGTTATTTATTATTTCTCTTTGGTTTTTCCCATCCTTTCTTTCCTTTCGGCTTTCTACTTTGCTCCCAAATTTTACTTTATGGTCATGTCCTATTTTATTCTCTATTTCATATTTCATGTTCGTATCCTGGTTGTATATTTTATTCTCAACTTTATAATTGCAGATTTCCTGTATATTTCATTCGGTGCTTCATGCAGCTAATGTCTTCATTTCTACTACACATTTCCATATAATCTATTTGATGTTTGTACAGCCATATTGTTATGTATTATGATTCCTTCATTTTCATTTCTATCTTATAATTTACTCTCAACCAATACTTGCAGATTTATTTCAAAATTGATTCCGCGTTTTGCATTCTATCATAACTCACGTAATATGTTTTATCGTAAATATGCTTATTTCTGCTTCGCACTTTCTTTTCAGCGAATCACTCGTTCCTACTGATTGATCGACCTATTTGTCACATGCCACTTACAGAGAGGTTTCCCAAGTACAACAGCATTTTAGGAACGATCGAAGAATCCCTTTGAGAGAAGTACCACTAATCGGCGTCTATGAACGGCAAGAGTGGGGAGGAGATTATAAACATTTTTCTCAGGAAATGAGGTCACAGAGTTACAGGCCTCCCTCGTTACCATAAACATCACCCCGCCACCCCGCCTTTTTTATCATTTTTTTTTTTTAAAGAGAACTTTCATTACACAGTGAAACAAGATCCAGTTTACTTAATGCTTATACGGGCTTAGAAGATGCTACAAGGTCCGGAGTATTTTTTTATGATAATTAGGAATTTATCTAATCACCATTAAATAGTTTAGCAAGACAGTGGATTAGATAGTTCCAGAGAAAACGCAAGACAACAGTCACCGCAGAATTCAGTATTTATCTCCTGAATGGAGGATGAGAGCCACCATCAGCATACTTCCTCAGCATTACCTGCCTCATACTTCTACACATTAAGCTCATCAGCAGTGTCGAATCGCTCTTTAGTTCCATCTTGAAATAACTTTTCTGCTTTGATTTATATAGATTTTTGGCAGTATGCCAAGCACTGGGGTAACTAAGGCCATTCAGCGCTGAAACGGAAATTGACAGTAAAAGGTTTGAAAGGTGTAACAGGAGGAAACCTCGCAGTTGCACTGTGAAACAATTGTTAGGGAGAGGGTGGACAGTAAGCTGGAAGAAAAAGAATATGAATGGTGGTACAGTAAAATAAATGAAAGTAGTTGCAGCTATGGACCGAAGGGACGCTGCAAAGCCCCTTATGTAATGCCTACATTGCAACGAATGAGGTGCACTGACGGCACTAACCCGATACAGGCCTAACTATTCTGCTTTACCTTCCTAAGGTGTACTTTCACCTACTATTAAATAAGATTCCAGATTCTTGGTAAAATTTATTTTCGAAATACAAGGTCATTCTTAAGGATTTCTAAATTAAAATTTCCTTCAATAAAATCAAGAATAAACAGCCAGAAACACCTAGGGAAAAATGAAGCCTGGAAAGATTGGCGGGTTAAATTCCAGCATCAATATATTACCACCGGAAAATCGCTACACAATTTCTTACTGATGAAAATAAAAAGAACACTAAAAGTCATAACAGAAAGTCTCTTCCTGAGAAAAGGGATATTGCCACAATTAACGAGAACATATCTGTGCAACGACACTGGTACAAATGGACAATAATGATTCTGGACTAATGTCAAGGGCCATGACCATCTTCGTAAACATTTGTTGATGTGCAGAGACATTAACTATTAGGATCCTATCAACGGCATCAATTAGAAAGGAGAGAGAGAGAGAGAGAGCGAGAGAGAGAAAGAGAGAGAGAGAGAGAGATGAAAACATTATTCGCACCACATCAGACAGGCTCTTATAATTTTCCCTTTACAAGCCACTCCAATTTGAGCGAAGCGTGAGTCGCCAGAGGAAGACGACGAAAAGGAACATTATAATGGATTTATGTCTTATTTTCTCTTTACGGAATTAAGAAGCGTGAATTGAGTTCTCCCTCTTCAAGCCAATTGGAAAGTGATGGCAAAGAACACTGAAACAAATAGATAAAAACGATTTGAACAGGCTATCGTGAGGCTATTAGCCTCCTTCTAAAATTAACAATTACTTCGATCCGAAAGATCGTGTTTTTTTTATTAGTTATATCCTTCAAATGTATGTATGTATATATATATATATATATATATATATATATATATATATATATATATATATATATATATATATATATATATATATATATATATATATATATATATATATATATATATATATATATATATATATTTAAATATATATATATATATATATATATATATATATATATATATATATATATATATATATATATATATATATATATATATAGATATACAAACAAACTCGTATGTTTGTGTGTTAATCTATCTATCTATCTATCTATATATAGATAGATATATATATATATATATATTACGTCTATGGTATTACGTTTGCATGATATGACAAAATGGTTGAAAAGAGTCAGTAAAGTAAAGGTAACAGGTTAGTGATGCGGAATAAATGTCTCCCAAATCACACGGCGGTGAGAAACTAAATCTTAGGGGAGGAAATAGCTAAACATAAAAACAATAAAACTTCATATAAAAAGAGTTTTTGTGCAATCTGCCCCTCAGGCAATGGAGAAGGAAGGCCAATCCCCTTTCTAGAGACGATTTTAATCATGTTTCTTGCATGGCAGAAAGTAGTGTTTCCCCCAAGTGAGTTCTCTGTATTATTTGAGAACCTGGAAAGACTGGAATTGTTGAAAAGACTTAGTGGTGCGCTTAACACGAATATCTTGGGTGACCTTAGGTAGGAGGCAAAGCTAAGTTAGGTTAGTTTTGGGTAGTAAAGTTAGGATCTGTCTCATCTGAAACTCCTGTTTCCAAGTGTGGTTCCCTATTATTGTTGGCTATGGAGGTTGGCCTCTATCTTTAAATCTACTGATTTACGATAGCAATAAGAGTCAAAATAATTCGTAGCACTGATAAAAATACACGAAATCTAAATTTGATACTCACAGAACTGTCTTGACATTTCCAAAAATTTCTCAAAGCTCTGTCTCTCCATGGCCCTGGTAGGGGTAATGGACCCACTTTCAGCTCACAATCCAAGTTCTCGTGTTCGATTACCTAATCAGACTGAAAATGAACAGTGTGTCCAAGTTTCCTTAATCATTCAGTATATCTGTTGATTTAAACCAGTGGTTCTTAAAATGGGGGGCGGGGCCCCCTAGGGGAGCGTCAGCAATTTCCAGGGGAGGCACAAACCCTTGGGAAAAATTTTTAAACATTTTTCTAATTATATTCCTTATTCTCTTAACAAGAGTGAGGAACTAATAATATTCAGAAGTTTATGAAAAAATGCAAAAGTATTGACTTATAACGTTACTTTCCTAGAGTCTACTACTCTAGTTAGGCTTGTTGGCTGACCATGTTTTGTAATTATTGACCTCCTTTCCTATCCCTCGAAAGTCCTTCTCTTTCTCGTTTTTTCCCCCCTTTAAATGTAAGGGGGGGGGGGGTGAAAGAAAGGACCAACTCATAGCGGGGCCGTGGTAATAAAAAGGTTAAGAACTACTGATTCTAACCAGTGAACTGAGCAGTATTTGGTTGTTAGGTGTTGGTCATTAGGGAAAATTAGAGGGAAAACCAAGCTTGAGTGATTAGTGCCACGAAACGCCAAAATATATACTATTAAAAAGTAATTAAAAAAGGAAAAAGCTCGACAGGTATCACCTCACCAGGGTGATACCAATGGTCGGATACTACTCTCTCTCTCTCTCTCTACGGTCCTTCTCCGACCCTCCCCCCCCCCCCCCCCCCTCTCTCTCTCTCTCTCTCTCTCTCTCTCTCTCTCTCTCTCTCTCTCTCTCTCTCTCTCTCTCTTTCTTCCTGGGTTCATGAGACCCCGATAACTTTCCCGTGTGCTCATTAGTGTCTCAGTATCGCCAGAGAATAGAAACTTTCTTTACAAGGTTAATAACAGATAAATTCCCGAATTAGAACTTCGTATCTCGACTAATTGGCAATTTCAATAATAGATTGCGTCACTTGAGTTACTTGATATACCTATTATTATGGCTTTCAGTTAACGCAGTTTCGGGAGGTAGAGATGATAATTTAGATGCAAACAATAGAATTAATATTATGAAAGGTAAACTTAATTTTGCCACATATGTCTCATCAAGATGCTATAGACTAGAACACCTTTACAGAGGAATTTGTAAATATTTTCTAAATAGTGCACGCTGTAAAAATCAAATGATTTATAATACTGTTATCAGTTAAATTAAAATTTTAAAAAAATTTGATCATGAACACACCTATTACTACTATCATTTTCCATTACTCTTATGATTACTGCCAAAAGCGAACATATATACCTAAATAACCACTTACCACAGAACAGAATGCAAATTTGTGAAAATTTCAGTTGAAAAAGTAGAGATAATTAAATAAAAACGAATATCTTGTTCCCTATATCTAAACTAGAAAAATAATTAAATTGCTTCGGCGCAATCGAGTTTTCTGAACAGCGTATAACCCGTGGCCCATGAACCTTTCAGCCACGGCCTAGTGGTGACTTGTCCTATATCGTTCCCAGATGTACGATCAAAGCTAAAACTACTGAGGGTAGAGGGCTGCAATTTGGTATACTTTCATGATTGGAGGGTGGATGATCCACTTAACAATTTGCAGCCCTCTAGCCTCAGTAGATTTTAAGATCCGAGGGCGGACAGAAAACGTAAGGACGGACAGACAAAAATATTCTAATTATTTTTCTTTTACAGAAAACTAAAACCACTATATTGTTTCCCAAATGATCCTTCCCATCAAAGAGGCTCGGCTGCTAACGATACTCCACCTTTCACTTTATTCATAGCAAAATCCTCGGTAAATATCGCATTAGCATATCTACATTGCCTGCGTCACAAGACCCAACAGAATCGAATATTTTTCAGGCAGACTCAACGTTGGCCTAGACTCGAAAGATTTTTGAAAGCGGCACCCAATTGCTCAGGAGATTTTCATTATTTTTTTTATATAAATCTCTGCATTAACTTATTTATTGTGGATTACTTTTTTATTCGTCACTGGAAGGAACTAGAGTTTGTACTTTACCGTCATATGTTCTTCTGGGAACAAGATATATATTACGAACTACTGGGGAGAAAATATTTATTCCAATATTTGGTCGAGATTTTGTATTTTTTTCTCCTTCCTTGAACCAAAGTAGCTGGAAGAAGCATAAGTTGGATGCTATGCTAACGAGGTATGAGAAAAAATACCCAATACGACGAAACTTACGAGGTTGTGATGGAAAATGTAATCCCATAGGCAAGTGAAGTCACGACTTGCATCCTGCAAAATACTTCGTGATAATCATCATCTCAATAATTCATAAATTAACTCCCAGCTGTCGATACAAATAGCCCTTCCATATGGTGGTGCTTTCATATGAGGAAAACTGTTGCTGACACAAAAAGGAGTTGAAGGTTCAATTGCAGAGTCTATTGTCGTCGACTTTAGTTGTCAAACATTTCCGTTTCATTAACTGTCATGCAACTGTTAGCTTATGATTGTTAGTCAGTTTTATTGCTGCGAATTCCCTGATAATGTTTTCTTTACGAACTTTAATTTCTTGTTGCATATCCAGAGATGGCGTAATATAGATCATCTCGCGTTGTAAATGAGTTGACATGGACCGAACAGATTTCAATGTTTAAAGTCTCATTTCTTTATACCGTTTGATTCCTTTTCCTATGAACAGGTGAATAGATTCGTTATTCTTTTATAATGTTAATGAATCTTGGAAATGGCATGGAAAAATTTCCAACCACATCTTTGACGTTGCAAGAAGTTAGCCCTATGTCTCTCGAGTAAAAAGTCAGTAACCGGGTCACACCCCCATCACACGAGCTGGGACGACTCTCTTCTCTGATCGAATGAGATGCTTGATTTCCGAAAGGTTTTTGACTTATCTATCCACTTCATTTCCTCCCGTATATTCACTCTTTTCCTCCCCTTCTCTTGTTATATCTCATGCAAGTTATATTTTCCTCCTCTCCATTCCAAAACTCTTCTCCCTTAAATTTGATTTTTCGTGAGATGTTGGATTGCAAGTTCTTGAATCTCTCTCCACTTTCGCTATTATTTCTTAACCTTATGATCATTCTCCTTTTTTTTGGTTGAGGGCGGGGCGGGGGCAGCCGGCTTTCAAAGCAAAAGCATTGACTAAAATCCTGAACTAGGCCTTCGAAGTCTCCAGATTTTATTAGAAAAGGAAGGAAAAGAGTGAAAGGAAAAAGAGAAGGGAATTTGGCCACTGCGAGCAGGTGGTCTTTACATTTTCCACGCAGCATTTGTCATGTGGCATTAGTCTCTCTCTCTCTCTCTCTCGCTCTCTCTCTCTCTCTCTCTCTCTCTCTCTCTCTCTCTCTCTCTCTATTGAAAACATATATATATATATATATATATATATATATATATATATATATATATATATATATATATATATATATATATATCTATAATATAAATAATAATAATAATAATAATAATAAAATAATAATAATAATAATAAAGTGTACACTACATAACTCACCATCCTCTGTCCTATTTTTTTTTTCTCCAAATTCAAATTAATTATCAGTACAAAACACCTAGTGTGTGTGTGTGTGTATTATCTCCGAAATAATTACAGCATTTCTCGCTTCTAGAACTAAGCATTTGTTAGGGCAGATGCAGTGTATGTGCAAGTATGTTATATGCATTATAAATGTATATATACTCCATTTGCAGGTACTTAATCTAAGCACATAAATTTATGCTGTAATGTTCGGTCCTCTGATTTTATCTAAACCTCTGGAAAATGAACGTCCCGAATTTCATTCCATTAATTGTAAGAGCTGCAATGTCGGTGAAAGGGATTTTCTTGCTGTGAGAGAGAGAGAGAGAGAGAGAGAGAGAGAGAGAGAGAGAGAGAGAGAGAGAGAGAGAGAGAGTAGAGGAAATCACAGAAATGCTTTGAAATGGATGAGATCTTTAAAAAAAAGTAAAAAAATAAACAAGTTTATAAAATTTCTTTCATGGGAAATAAACAATTTTAATTTTTTTCTTACGGAGAAGAAGGAGTTCCTTTTATATTTGGCTTCAAATTTGCACTGGAAAAGGATGCTTGTCTCTCTTTTTAGGTTAACTATACAACAAACATTTCATTTATTTAAAGATTGAAGTAAAATATAAAATTTTTGACAGATATATTACAAGCAAATTTGGTTTCTTACAAATGGTTTTCATTACCTTGGTTTAATTTACTTATTTCTTTGCAATATAATCTGGTTATGTACGGAAAGATATCATTTGGCTAGAAACAGTGTTTGTCAGAAAATGAAAGAGAAGATATTTTACCTCCATCGTCTGTCATCCCAAAAGAATCCTATGTAGCTTGATATACCTAATATAGTAAATTATTTTTCAAAGATGTATTTCATAAGTAGCGAGGACTGCACGACATTCATGATAATAAAAAAAAAATGAAACTTGAAGGAAAAAGAATATTTATACCGTAGGAACAGGTGCAGACGAGAACCCATACTTGGTACAAATCCATTAATATCTCAATTACAGTTATTATTGCAATTAATATTGCATATGATCATTGTCATTAACTTGAGGGCTTCTGCAATT
>NC_061100.1:3112939-3122939 GCF_015104395.2 Macrobrachium nipponense | reverse complement strand
CAAAGCGGGGAATCGAACTCCGGACTACCGACTCGGTAGATGTGCACGTAACCCACTCGTCCAACGAGGAACTTCGAGAGGTTTGAATGCAAAATTGATGGAAGGACGATGGACCGGGACGTAAAGCAAGACTGGGTGAGGCTAAGACCAGAGGGAATGCAGACGTAGACACCCTCTACTATAGTAGATTCACATCAACCGTACATCTGATGTCTAGGCCAGTCCCTCGACGCTCCTGATTGGCTGTTGATTAGCCAATCACAGGACTGGAAACTCTCAGTCTCTCGAGAGAGTTCACATAGGCAGGATGTATGTTCCACTCCCCCTGAGGGATACTTTTGAAAGACGTATCCCCCAGGAGAAGTAGTACATACATCCTGCCTATGTGAACTCTTTCGAGAGACTGAGAATTTCCAGCCCTGTGATTGGCTTATCAACACCCAATCAGGAGCGTCGTAAGGGACTGGCCTAGACATCAGATGCACGGTTGATGTGAATGTACTATAAGACCTACACTTCACCACTTGATGTCCAGATTGTACTGGCCATTTACGGGGACTTTTTGGTTAATTATTAATAGACTTTGTGACGCACATACAAAATGAATAAATGGATACGCATTGCACTTTGAATATTCAATAACACTTCAGAAAACCTTACTCGACATTACTTTATGATAAAGGCTCATCTTAATAATGATGTTATGAAAAATGAGCATCGCTTTGAAGTCCCAATTCTCGGCAGATTTTTTAATCGAATTTTTCATTTCCATTTAAACTGAATTTCAAGACCAGATCCACATCACATTTACATAAGTTATTGAATAATGTATTTTCTTCATTTTGAAATACGTACATTAAATAAAGTTAACGTTATGAAATGTCGATGCTGTAAATGAACAAATAAATCAGTATCTCTTAAAATCGTCATGATTTATTCACTAATATAACGGCACCTCTCTCTCTCTCTCTCTCTCTCTCTCTCTCTCTCTCTCTCTCTCTCTCTCTCTCTCTCTCTCTCTCTCTCTCTCTCATCTCAACATGCCATGACCTCCCGATTCCCAGTTCAGCCATTTCATTGATGGAGAAAGTTACAAACAGAATATGCTACGTATTTCCTTTATATTTAAAGAATACTCTGTGGCACTACATATATTCTCTTGTTATCTATTGCCCCGAAATGAACGTTCGCTATGAGAAACCTCCCTTCACGAGAGAGCGAGAGAGAGAGAGAGAGAGAGAGAGAGAGAGACCTACTATAACGTTACCCGTTTAATACGTTTATAAGGAACAGATTTCTAAGAACGTCCATGTAATCAATTTTTCTCCGTAATGGAAAACCTAGCACCAAGGTTGGATGATAACCTTTTGCAACCAGAAACATTGTTCATACAATGTTGATTTCAATCTCTCCGCAAAACGGTGAAAATACTGGCAATGCCAGATAACAGATCGGGACGGTATAATATGTACTCATGTATATATATACACAAAACGCAGACATTATATATACATATACATATATAACCACTAAACTATATTGATTCACTAATGAAGTAAGTTACTGACGTTTGTCTTCTATGCATATCAAAGAAGGAAAGAAATTTTGATAATACGACACTTCAGATATGATGAAGATGAATGATTCAAGTTCGATGAAATCCGGGATGATTAACGGAAACTGTTTTTCATCTGATTAATACTAACCACACACAGCTCTGATTAAGTATTGATAACTCTCGAACTACACTAATATTACATTTCATTCGGTAAAATGTAACGGTGATTCAATAGTGATTCAATATGTTTTGCTTCGTCTCATAAAAAGTCAACTGCGCGCATTTTATTAACTTTTATCCTCCAGAAGCGTTGCCTGAACACGTAAATGGACTCAACGTTCAACAAACATACCATAAGGGTGGAAGCTGTTCGCTCATTCACGTAGTTAAAAGTTTAGATAATTATGCAGATCGAGCTTCGAGACTTGGCTAATAATAAAACAATTTTGGTGGCCTGTATTGTTGGCACTATAGCGTAGGCAGAGGCGCAATCATGACTGAAATTAACTATAAATACAATAAAAACTACTTAGGCTGGAAGGCTGCACTTTGATCTGTTCGATGATTGGAAGGTGGATGACCAACATAGCAATTTGTAGCCCTCTAGCCTCAGTAGCTTTTAAGATCTGAGGGCGGACAAAAACGTGCGGACGGACGGACAAAGCCATGGCAATAGTTTTCGTTTACAGAAAACTAAAAACCCTGATTTTTTCCCCCTTTCCTTACCTTTATCTAGGAAAGAATATAAAACATGAAAATTTATTAGTCCTGGGAAAGTAATTTACTTCTGAATAAATTTCACGGACGGTGGATTCCCCGTCGTCTTCGGAATGAATAAAATGTCATTGAACGGTAGGATGGCGCCAAATTGAGGGATGCAAAAATATACTTTGTTAACCCAAGTTATTTCAAAGTTCATTTCGTATGAAATTTATGACTTCTTACCTCTGATTCGTGGGTCGTCCAATAAGCCTTCTGATTACAAAATCTAAAACTGCCAATAATAATTTTTATTCTTAGAACCCAGGCAAAAGTTTCCATAATTCAAGTATAACTTTTACATCATTCTTTTTGCTTTTTTTCTGAAAGAAAAGTTGTAGACTACGCCGATAACCTCTTGTGAGGAAAGAAATATATTCTAGCAATTCTGACGTAATGCAGACGACAATGTATGAGTATCTGCCAAAGAATAATTAAGGGATCCTCCAAATGAAAAATTCATGAAACAAAAATGAAAGGTTAGGAATCTTCAAAATCAAATATGCTGAAAGCAAAAGAAATGAAAACATGAAAAGGTCTGTATTTAAGATTTATCTCAGGGAAACAGCCGACCCAACTCAAGAGAATTTTGGAAAGGGTCACTTAAACAGTCGACGCCCCTTCGAAGTCTTCCGAGTTCCAGATGATTCCAGGTTCCTCGAGTCGTGTTTAATCATTTGCAGACTGTCAAAGGGTACACCGGGATTCGTTATCAAACGAAGGGTGAAAATTTGAACAAGGCAAAGGGGGAGAAGGACGGCTATGCAGCGAGAAACAGAGAGGATGAAAAGTCAAAGGTGGAAAACAAAACGCAGTTGGGGTCAAGGGTCGCTGCAAAGAATATTCGGTGCCCTCTGAAGTGGGTCACGTGGGGTACACTGTAAGCTTTATCCCCCAACAACTTTCTCTTTAAACGAAAAGATTTTGCGTCCTATTTCGATTCGAGATAGCAAATGATAAGAACGTCGACGCAGCTTTTGCGAATTATGAGGCTGAAACATTTCCGAGAGAGAGAGAGAGAGAGAGAGAGAGAGAGAGAGAGAGAGAGAGAGAGAGAGAGAATTATAAGTATGAGAAAGGAAAATCTGATTTTCAAAAAATGAATTCAAATGAGATTCCACAAAGATGAGTGTAACCAGGTGAACTCCTACTCATTACACATCTACGGTCTCAAAGCCTCATTCTATCTTCAATTAGAGGAATAATTTTCTCGTAGAGGAAAAGGAAAAAAAAAAATAAAAAAAGGGATTCCAAATTCCCTTCTTTTGATTTAACAGGAGATAAGACAGTGGAAAAGGAAAGAAAAATAGGTCCGAGAAATCCATTATTTTCTCTCGGTTTTTTGTGGAGGAGGGGGGAGGAGAGAGGTGCGAGGGGGGTTGGATCTCGTTATTTCGAGAGGGGGCCGGGTTGAGAGAGAAGGGTGCGATTAGGGGTATGGATCTCGTTATTTTGAGAAGGGGTGGGCCGGAGTTGGGGGGGAGGGGAGAGAGAGAGAGAGAGAGAGAGAGGGGACGAGAGAGAGAGAGAGAGAGAGAGAGATATGGATCTCGTTATTTCGAACAGAATTTTTATTTTATGTGAAACTTTCATTTTCCAATTTCCATTTTCTCGTTGAAACAATGGCTCGGAAAAGAGAATATTTCAAAATTTCTTGTCTTCCTTTTCTTCGATGTCCTTTATGTATATAGATTTAATGTTCGCTGTCTCTTCATGATCATTATTAAGTATAATATACGTATATCCCTTTGTTGAGAATGGTAACATACCAAATTCAGAGAGAGAGAGAGAGAGAGATCTGTGTGACTGAAAATCTCATAGTGTCTCATGACTGAGTGACTAGGACACACACACACACAAAGATCGCTATATCACTGGCCATCCTAGCAGAAATTTGACGCGACGTTGGGTCTGGTCCGTGTTGGATGGGTGACCGTCCAGATATTTAAAGTCGCCAATGCATAAATCTCTTGAGTATCCGTTAGCCAGCAAACTTATTCCAAACCATCTGATGAAAACGTAAGGAGCTGGTATCGTATATTAACAACAACAACTGAGCCACACAAGTCTTAACAGAAGTTAGAACCTAATTCTACTGTACCTATGGCTTTTTACCTGGATATGAAACGAAACTTGGGGTTTAATATTTGTCAATATAGAAAATATCCCGGTTACGTGACACAAATTCATACATATAATACGTATGTATATATGCATGTACCTCTTAATTATACTATTTCTATATATATAGATAATATATATAATTTATATATATATATATGTGTGTGTGTGTGTGTGTGTGTGGTGTGTTTGTGTGTGTGTATGTATATATATTTAGTGACAGCATCTGAGAACAATTTGTAATTTACGTAAATAGCTATTTAGGAGTAATTCATCAACATTATTCAGACAGTGTGTTGAATAACCACTAATCCGTTTTCAGTTTCATACAGCATGCATCTCCCCAAGTAATCAAATGGTGGCCAATTAAGACCTGATTAAGTATTAAGTAACTTAAAAAACTAAGGCCGTTGACTCCTAGACAGAGGAATACTGGAGACCACAATAAAGGTATCGCAACAATATAATGTGATATCAGTTTATTGTTAGTCGAGGCATTAGGGTCCGCTAACAGCCTCTTGTTGACAGCGGAAGCGTTTGCATGACTGGCATGAATTTATTTTGGTCAAATTACGGCCGAGCTCTTCGTCAAAACACAACTGCTCTGACGACTTGTTTGTGCGCCAGTATTTGTTATTGCTGATCACGTTTATTACTGTTACTTTATATAGCTTTATTTTTCTGTTTAAGAAAACTATTGAAATGGCTTTGTCTGTCCTTCCGCACGTTTTCTGCCTGTCTGTCTGCCATCAGATCTTAAAAACTACTGAGGCTAGAAGGCTGCAAATTGGTATGTGGATTATCCACCTTTCAATCATCAAACATACATAATTGTAGCTCTCTAGCCTCAGTGGTTCTTATCATATTTAGAGTTTAAGTTGGCTTTGATCGTGCATCTGGCAACTCTACAGGTGCCAATAACACCGGCCACCACAGGACCATGGCTGAAAGTTTCATACAGCATTATATGATGTACAGAAAACTCGATTGCGTCATTTTTACTTGTTTACTAGGTCGTCAAAATTATGGCAATGTAAGAGAGATTCGAGATGGCAGGTCCAAATCCTAGGGACTTTATGGAAGATGGGAAGATGGGCACAGTCGGATTCAAAAGTCAGCCGACACTCCCTAGTAGTGTATTCACGTTACAAAGCCTTCCAATATATTTTACAACCTCTCGTGAAAAAATAATTTTATATGAATTTTCTATTATATATTGTATACTTTGAATTACATAATATATATATATATATATATATATATATATATATATATATATATATATATATATATATATATATATATATATATATATATATATAATGTGTGTGTGTGATGGTAATTGCTTCCTAGCAAAGAACGATAAAGGAAAGGAGAACGCATTTTCGAGAAGTTCGGCAGCAAGGAGGCGTTAGCACATTGTGTTGGAGGTACCTGTTTTCATGATGGTTCTAGAATCGGCAGGAGTGGTGTGGAACTCGTCAGACGCCGTCGTGACGTGAGAAATGCCGCGATTCCTGATGTAATACCTCGTCTAGATTCATCTAAGAAGTTCTGGATATCTCTGGAGCCTGTGACGTTCGCCGTAGGCTCCGCCCCCTGAGTGCCGTATAAATACGATGGTCGTAGCAAGAGAGAGAGAGATCATAAAAGAGAGATAACCAGTTAGTCACAGGGAGATATCCTCAGTAAGAGCCACAGATCAGATTATCAGTGAGAGATCAGCAGCAGCAGAGATTATCCGTGAGAGATAAGAGAGAAAGGAACCGACGAAGGATCAGAAGAAAAGTTGTTTGAGAGTTGGTTGGATACTGGTCTAGTCGTCTTCAGGAGTGGACGAATTATCTCGTGTTATCTCGATGTCGAGCAGACTTCAGAGAAGAAAAGATCCTGCCAGAGGTTTTGGGGAGTTCCTGCCTTACAAGTAGACTATTTTCTGCTATATGGAGTCAAGAGGACATCTGCAATCTCCGTTTTCCTTTTGAGAAGCCATCCCTTCGAATTGCCATATTGACTAGCAAGTATTTGAATTGCCTCACTGTTCCCCCAGAACATGCAGTGTAAGATTCTATCTTTTTATGTAAATAGGAGATACCATTCTGCATTTACCTATGTTAGTAAGCTTGTAAATAAACCTTTGTTGTGTTAGTGTTTCTTTCTATATTCGTATCCCCAGTTTCAACTGTTGGTGTTGAACTATTTTGTTTTTATTATTTCATATCGAACCTGAAGCGGACCTCTCTCAGAGGCCGTAACAATATATATATATATATATTATATATATATATATATATATATATATATAGATATATATATATATATATATATATAGTTACTTCTTCACTGTTTGTGTCTTTTCTCTCTCACTGAATGCGTGAGTCGTCTGAATTCAAGTAGTGGTCGTCAGCCGCATGAAAAATTCGCCCAACTGCTTTCATTATTAATTCGTTAAAAACATTTCCAAAATCTATTCACGAAAGTGTTATTTTATTTATTTATTTATTTATTTTTGTTTTTTTGCGAAAGCACATTTATACTCGTTTCTGATTTTGACATTTAGCTGTAGATAACGAAGCTAAAACGGTTAAGAATTGTGAATGATAATTACTTCTTAACCATTGATATCGCTTCCCTTCATTTTGTAATTCTGAAAGATGTTTTCTTTCTTTTTATTATTATTTTATTATTATTATTATTATTATTATTATTATTATTATTATTATTATTATTAGTTATTTTGCTTTAACGACGTATTCAAGCAATTCTAATTCTGAAAGGAACTTCGTTTCTGTGTGACATATGTCTTACGCCCTTTTTTTTTTATTTGTATATAATAATTTTCCTTTACATCACGCATAGAACATTTTTCTATGCTACCGATTTCACATCCCCCACCCCTCCAATTATTTCTGAAATTGTGAGTGGTTTCTTCCCTTGTCTGCAATAAAAATACCTTCTCTACCTTATTTTATTTATTCACTTTGTCAGAGTCAGAGAATTTTTTTTTTTTTTTTTTTTTTTTTTTTTTTTTTTTTTTTTTTTTGCATCACCGACATCTTCACCTAGATCGGAGTTCCTTATATCATTTCCCTTATCAGAATTCCTATTCCATCTTTTATTTTTCCGGAGGCCGATGAGAATGGCAAAGTATTATTCCCCTTAGTCTGGATTCGATGAAGGTAAGGAAACAAAAGTGTAGAGTTCAGCACCGAATGAAACTATTGTGAAAACAGCAAACCAACAAACATCAAATGTATTACTAACAAATACCATCTATTTCCAACAAACATCAGGTGTATTACCAACATATATCACTTGTTTTCAACAAACATCTGTATTACCAACCTACATCATTTATTTCCAACAAACATGAGATGTGTTACCAACATATATCATTTGTTTTTAACAAACATCAGGTGTATTATCAACATCTATTATTTGTTTCCAAAAAAAAATCAGGTGCATTTTCCGCCAAATATCTGTTGTATTACCTGCCAATTCTACCACTCAGAAAACACAACATAATTGTCACCCTCCTCTCAACTTTCTTCTACAGTGACTTGAAGAACGGTATCTGTTCATATTCGTCTAAGTGAATTTCGTCATCTTACTATAATGGGCGTAATGTCTGTCAGTCCGTCTGTCGTTCAATCACGGCCAAACGGCTGGTCCGATGGGAATGAAACTTGGCAGGGTTATAGTGGGGACCCATTAGATGTTTTATAATAAGGTTTCATTCTACCTTCCCTGCCCCCTCCAAAGTGGGTGGGAGTGAGAAGGGATTCCCTGAAACGTAGATGGTTCTGCCTGTGAAACGGGGCTGGTTATGCCCGTAGACTTAGTTCCTTTACAAATTTCCATACATAATCTCTGTGTACATATGCTTGCTAGTATTCCTAATGGCAGTAGACACCCTTGACCTTTCCCTGTCTTTATCTTTTTATATGTTCCTGCTTCCTATGATCAATGCACAAGGACCTCCTGTCCTCGCATACCATGCATGCCAAAGCTGTGTCCTGCCTTTTTGCTTCGTCGTAGTTTCAAGTGAGGGAATTCTCAGTTTCCTGCCCAAGATGGTACTGTAAATTCCGCTCCGCACTCGGCCCATAAGAATGTCGAAACAGAAGAAAATACATATTATTTTTGAAGCACGTTTCGCTCACAACGCCATATCTTTTTTTTTTTTTTTTTTTTTTTTTTTTTGCTTGTATTTAAGATGCTCTCTCTCTCTCTCTCTCTCTCTCTCTCTCTCTCTCTCTCTCTCTCTTTCAAACGAGATACTGCCAAGGCAAATCCACGAAAGTCTATCTAAAAATTACTTGTTTATTACAAAGTAATTTTATGTAATTAATTACTATTATTCCTAATTTAATCATAAATATTCAAGGACAATCAAAACCATACAGTATTAGATATGGAACTTTTGGCTCCAAAATAAGCCTATTACCAGATCCAATGAATGTTCGATCTTACAGACTACTCAGATGAGAGTTTGATTATTAATCCATTATAAATAGTACCAATTTAATTATTATTATTACTGATGATTTTCCTATAATTCTAAAATGATCAGTTCTAGCTTCCCTGTCAGTTACTGAAAAAAAAAAAAAATTGAATATTTTCATAGAAGAAACTTTTATTTAAACCCAGATTTACCGGAAGGAAATAAATGCTACTAATTCAACATCCGTGCATTAAGTTATAACTCCTTCATACAGGATGAGTACAGCATATGCTTTGTGGCAGTCGTCCAAGAATCACCTTTGCAGAGTAATCACAAACTCTAAACAAGTAAAAAATGGGCCGAAGAAGCAATCGAGTTTTCTGTACAGTGTCCAATGCTGTGTGAAACTCTCTGCCGCTGCCCATGAAACTCTCAGCTACGGCCCATGAAACTTTCAGCCACAGCCCGGGGGTGACCTGCGTCGTCGGCACCTATGGTGGGGACAGACGCACGATCATGGATAACTTTAAATTTTAATAAGATATATACTACTGAGTCTAGAGGGCTGCACTTTGTTGTTTGATGACTGGAGGGTGGAGGATCAACATACCAATTTGCAGCCCTCTAGCCTCAGTAGTTTTTAAGATCTGAGGGCGGACAGGAAAAGTCGGGACGGACAGAAAAATAGTTTTCTTTTACAGAAAACTAAAAATGGCAAATGCATATAAGTAATATACGAATCAAGGATAATAATGGAAGAGAATGTTCAGTTTTAGCGATTCATCTGCCTTACAAGAGAGATCCTGCCGAGCGAATCGAGAAATTATAGTTAGGAACACGACCGCCGTGGAAATGGCCACTTCTAGCTCTTGAATAACGAGTGAAAACTGAAACAATCCAAGTTACGGCAGTTGGACAGCTTACGGGAGAAGGCCGAAGGGAACGGATGAACAGTAATATAAAGGGCAGAAAGCAGCTCAGCTGGAGCCAGAGAGATGATGTTATTTCAAGTGTGTCCCCCACGAGGCCAGTGTAAAAGAGGCCGTAATGTGATGGAGTTCCAGAAATTTCCAGAGGTCATGAATGGCCTCTTTATTGAAGCGTTGTGAAACGGGTCA
>NC_061100.1:3097332-3112439 GCF_015104395.2 Macrobrachium nipponense | reverse complement strand
TCTCGGCTTTCTCTTAGGTTAAGGTAACTCGTTTTGGCTAAGAGAACGTCGTGCTTTTTAAAATTTATTCCGTCCTTTAAAACTGTGAAGTTTTGCTACCAAATGACTATTAATTCTAACTTCTTCTTACGTCCGCAAAATGACTAATTCCAAGGCCTTTGTGGAGAATTGATCGATTCATTGATTTAATTCATAACTCGCCGTCACATTTCAGCCTCCCTAAGATAATACTGATCTAATGTACAATCTTACGACGATATTTAAGTCTCCATTGGCATATGCAATCTGTAAATCAGGTTCAGTCATCAGATCTAGTTTAACTGGGAGCTTCCAACTTTTCTGAAAAGCTTACCACCTACGGACAAGATTCCTCGCGTAGTGTTACAAATAATATTTCACTCTCGGCTATAAATGAAATATAACGCGAGGTTCGTTGTTTCTACAAAATACGAGGTAGCGTGAAGCTATGTCAGTGGGGTATACTATTGGCCAAAGGCTTTCCAGTAAATGATGAGCAGAACTGTTCTTCCAGCTTCATATATCTACACGAATACAAACATGAAAATCAAAGTGTAAGCTTGGGTTAATGAAAATATTACTCTTCTCCCCCTCCCCCCTCCGTATTTAAATTTATAATATCTGTGACCTATCTTTTCGGGAAGATGTAGGAATACCGTTATATGAATCAAATTAAATCGCCCAAATTACATTTTGGAAACATTTGAAGAAATATTTACATAAGTGCGCAAATTCTTCTACTTTTGTCTTTATATAAGGGAATCCTCTTATAAAAAGTTTATTTCATGGTTATACACTGTAACCTAAGCTTAAGTTAGGTTTAGATGTTAAACAAAGGAAGCATGGCGTTAATTTACCTCGTGTCCCTAATAACATTTAACATGGTCTCTTTGCGTCAACTGCGCTCTCTCTTACTTTATCCTTTATCCCTATACATCGAAATCCTTTTGATACTAAAAGATAGACAGAGAGGGAGACGTAGACAGGAAGGAACTGTCCTAGAGGCACACAACATGCATAATTTACGAGATCCCCTACTACCAACCTCGGGTATCAGTGCTGATAGAAATCCACCCGTGCTGAAGATTGTTAAATGGATGTGCATTTATGGGGAAAGTTATGCATTATTAGCCACCGATGACTATTTGTATTGAGATTTTGAAACGATTCGAATTTCTTGCATAAACGCCACGTTGTCCCTGGAGCGAAAACTGGAACTGGTAGTTGGATTCCAGTCAATCGAGATTAGTTTATCCAGAATTCCATTTATTGACGTTGAGATTTCTTTCCGCCAGTGAGACACAAGGGACTGGAATCCAAAATCCAATTGCCTGAAATGTTCTCTGCCTAATAAAACAAACAGTATGTTCCGTGTTACTGTAGATTGGCGATGTTTATTGAATAAACTCGAGAATTATATAATTGTTATAGAGTCGACAGCTTCAGTGGCATTCTCATAACTCTATTAAGACGAAGACGAAATAGAATGATAAAGATAAGGAATTTCCACCTGAACACTTTCGTTTATCTTCTCAGTTGCCGTTCAGTGAAGCTGATAATTACCACGTGAATGTCGGGGTAAGTTGTTTCATTGAGTTTGAGAAGAACTTCAGTGAAATTTTTAGATTTGTAATATCCTTCCGTGGATTTCCTATCTCCCAGTTAATCGTTTTATGTCGACAAAATTTAATTACAGGAAATGGGAAACTGAATCCAAGCAACAAAATATTTTTATAATTGATGATCAAACGAAACAATTTGTTTTTATTTGGTTTGTGTATTATGTGTATTATTCTTTTTTTATTAATTGATTCTATGTTTAAATTATCTATCTTCAGATCTGTCGAAAATATAATAAACTTAATTTCATTTTGCAATGAGAAATGGTAAGAAGCATAAAATCATAAAAAGATTGTTTGGTATTGCAGGACTTGTTTCATTTGCTATATATATATATATATATATATATATATATATATATATATATATATATATATAATATATATATATATATATATATATATATATATATATATAGATATATATATATATATTTATTTTATTTATGTGTCTGTCTTTTATACTATGCCATCGAATTAGAAAAGATTTAGCCAGTATGATGGTCTGTAACATTATACTTGTCAAAAACTGTATATCCGTCTTCCTTTTTGTGCCCAACCTCAATTACTTCTGTCATACCTCCCGTGAAATTCTCCTTTTCAACTGCAAATACGAGGGGCTTAGGTCAACCCTTGCATGCTAACCATACCCTCGATGACCCTTATTGCAGTCATACGCTGCTTGGATTATCACGTGAATATTGGCACATTCTTATCGAACAAGTCCTTTTTTGTATTCCCCATGATCCTTCTGCTTTTGGAGCTCCCGAGTTGATGGGAGGAGGGAAATGCCATAGCGCCCCGCCCCCCAAATAAAAAGAAATAAAAAAAAAATCAAGCCCCATTTCTTTTTAAGAAACCTTCGGGTTAGGTTTAGGGCAGATTTATAAGCGTGATTGAAAAGGTGAGCAGAGTCGGATCACTTCTTACCATACTGGCGACTTTAGGGCAAGGTCCTGTGCTGGCATAAGGCCTGTTTGATAGGAGCCAACTAACCAATTAAACGATTTATCGGTGACCTTGTTTTTCATGTCATCTGTTCTCTGAAATTCGCTGTTGAAGAACGGTAGAGGTTCCTCTTGGAAAATGTTTTCTTCGGTTTCATTTCTCAGTCAGAAAGAGCGGGGAACAACATATATATATATATATATATATATATATATATATATATATATATATATATATATATATATATATATATATATATATATATATAATATTTTTTTTTTTTTTTTAAGATTTTACGCTGCCTTTGCACATAAGTACTTATTATTAGCAAACGTATATCCTAATTTATATAATTAAGGGAAGTGGGAGGTCGCCAGCCGGCATATAGACACTGAATACCGGCAATAATGTATTTACTTCTATTTACAATTAAGAAGGCACAACGGATACATAAATTTTCTGTTTAAACCGTGGCACCGCTGGAGCTTGAAGCTGCAAGGGGCTTGTTATGGCAGTGGAATGTGTACGATATCCGGTTCGTAACCAGATTACGTGGAAGCTCAGCAAATGTACTCTCGTCCCTGAAAGGGAAATTTACGGACAATTAAAGACTAGTTAATATGCAACAAGATACCGCTAATCCACTTAGCAATTTCTTACACTGCACTATTTGACTTATACAGATTATTTCTACTAATGGACGTAGCAATAAGTCTTATAGGAATTTACACATTTGGCTATGACTGCTAGTTATAAACGGTTAGCACTTAGACATTATGGAGAGAGAGACTGCGCTCAGGTGAGGGGAGACGGTCTTGGCAAGGCCGCCACGAGGGCACGCCGGAGGGCAGGAGAGGGAGAGGAAACAAAGGATCGGTGGATATAGGATTTCTTTCTGTACGGATAGGAGGGAAGGATGGGGATGTTATCATGGGAAGGAGAAGGATAGGTTAGGGTACGAGGTTCTCATACAACAGACACCTACCTTTTAACCCCTTCTTTACCGGGTGGGTGAGCAGAATGTAAACATTGTGTTTGCTGCCGAACTGAATCTCCCTGGTAGTGACTCCAGTTTGGAGGGGTGCCGATCGTAAAAATATTTGCCAAAAATACACTAATCAAGACAGGCTAATGAAATTATCAGGTATTATTAGCACTATAATAATGCTTATTCTCTGTTAGTTTTATCATCCTACAGGGAAAATAAATGTTTATTTTTTGAAAAAAAATGTGAAACTCATGTCCTTGTACAAGGGACACTGGTGGTCGATGAGAAAACTACAGTCTTGAATAGAAATTCGGTCTTACAGAATGTTGGTATATCGCACCTGGAACATGCACATAAAGTATTATCAAAATAGAACAGTAAATAAGCACGTAATAACAAAAAAAAAAAAAGAGCAAAAACAAAAACTAAAGCGAAAGCCCCGCCAATAAATATGGAAATCGCAAATTTTATAGTATATCTTTCAAAATTGGTGCGATGTCATTTTTTACGTTTTCTAAGATTAGTTTCATCACAGAAAACAACTTTAGGGTATCAGGGTATCTAAACTAATTTTTCAAGTTTCTTGTCCTCAGAAAAAAAAAAAATCGCTTTTTCGCTTTTTCTCTGGTTTGGTTTTTTTTATATATGAAAGTTACTATAAGGCTTTATTTTTTACTTCATTTATCTGGTGTTCATATCTTTTATTTGTAAAATGTAATAATTGAATAAATAAATAAATAAATACAGTAAATGATGATACAACTGGTTTTATACTTGGGTAGAAGTTATTACATGTTTACGCTTCTCTGGTTTTGTGATTTTTTGTTGAGACGCAGTTCATCTGTCACCTACACACTACTATAAGCAGTAATAATATTTTTTGGGGTTCATCATACGTCTGGCATCGTTGTCATACTGTTTATTTTGCTCCAAACTCTTCAAAACCGAAATTACAGAATGATTGGAAGTCCCTATCTGAAAAGAGGAGTTTTTGGTGGTACTATGAGTACCACCTTCATGCACCCGGTGCGGTGTAGTAGACTTGAATGGTGGTACCACCTACCTCCAAACAAACTTTCGGTAATGAAGAGGTTAAGGGAGAGACAGTGCCGCTCGGAGGGCGGACAGAGGCCAGCACGTTCCACCCTCCTAAGGCTATCAAACGGTGAAGAAAGCCACACACGCCTCGGTTTCCTGCCGCGCGTCCTGCGAAGGTGGGGGTTCACCCCCCCTGGAGGGTTTTCTATGGTCAGGAACCTTTTGTCCCTTTTGTTTAGGCCTATACTTGCAGTATGATTCCCATTTGGGGGTGGCCGCCAGCTTGGCGCTGCCGTCTTGCGGTGGCATCTGAAAGTAAGAGACCTCGGGGAGGAGGACTGGTCTAGGATAGGTGGGTAGGTGGTGAGACTCCGGCTAGGGGGCAGCCCTGCTGCATTCGTTCAAATTCCCGGGCAGGATCTCTCGAATTGGATTCTAAAATGGCGGATAGACCATCACGATTGACAGCCCCCCCATTTTAGCAGAGATTTTGTCCTTCAACGGGTCAAGAACTCTGCAAGCAAGGTCTGGAGCCATTCGACTCTGTGTCCCCACACCTAGCAGCCTCACCACAATGAACTAATTGCTAAGCTGCATCTAGGGTCAAAATCTCTTAAATAAATTGCCGAGGTTAACTTTAAGTGCCAATTAAAAAAACAAGTGGGCTATAAGGCAGTAACTTGACAAAATGGCATTGTATTACTAGTTTAACTCAACAGTGACCCAGCACAGCGACATGCATGAAACAATTTTCATTGAGTTCATATGGAACCTAAGCAAGGAACAAATAATGGCATGACGCTAACTAAAGCAAAACAAAGCAAATGTCATAAATAAAAAAAATATTAAAATAAGAGGACAAAATAAAACAAATAAATAAATAAAGAAAAATGGGGCCAAGATGGCTCCTCAGTTTGTGAAGCTGGGGAAACCACCAAGGCTCAATACAACATTCATACAACCTACAGTCTAAGTTCTATATATACCATGGCAATTGTGCATCGGGCACTAATGCCGAGAGAGCACATCGGCCATCTTATTGTCCGTGCCCTTGATGTGCTCAACCTTCCAATTGTAGTCCTGGAGGTCCATACACCACCTCATGAGGCCTCTTATTCTTGTTACGGAACTGAGTGAGGTAGATTAAAGGATTATGGTCCGTCAGGACAGTCAGTGGGAACTTATGGTCAGGCATGGTAGGATTCAAAATGTTTAAGGGCTAAGACCATGCCAAGTAGCTCCTTCTCGATCGTACTATACCTCGTCTGAGCTGGGTTCAATTTCTTTGAGAAATAGGAGACAGGGTGACGCACCTGGTTTTCCTCCTGGAGGAGGACCGCACCCACCCCTACATCGCTGGCGTCTACTGCTATTGAGAAAGGCTGAGAGTAATCAGGTGTGCGGAGCACCGGGCGACTCATGAGGACCATCTTCAGATGGTCGTAGGCCTCCCGACACTCCTCTGTACAGCGGAACTGGTTATCCCCCTTGAATAGGTCAGTGATGGTAGCAGCTACTTGGGAGAAGTTTGGCACAAATCTCCTAAAGTACTGCACCATCCCCAGGAACCGTTGGGCTTCCTTCTTAGTTTTAGGATAGGGCATATTCTGTATAGCAAGAATGTTGGCATCCTTTGGCATTTATTTTGTCCCCCTCCTACCTGGTTGGCCCAGGTATGTGATCTCAGGACACTCCAAAGTACACTTCTTCAGGTTGATGACCAAATTGGCTTTCTGGGAGTGCACCCAGCACCTTCTTTAGGGTCGGAGGTGTTCGTCCCACGTTTTGGAGTAGATGACAATGTCGTCTAGGTAGACCACACAATTAGGAATCCCTGCTAGCACCTTGTTCATGAGTTTCTGGAAAACAGCTAG
The DNA here is from genome assembly GCF_015104395.2 of Macrobrachium nipponense. Lineage (NCBI taxonomy): Eukaryota > Metazoa > Arthropoda > Malacostraca > Decapoda > Palaemonidae > Macrobrachium > Macrobrachium nipponense. The sequence goes on along the minus strand of NC_061100.1, from coordinate 3,105,954 downwards.
GTGCGTTCCGTAGACCAAAAGGCATCACCCGACACTGGTAAAGCCCGTCCCGTGTAATGAATGCAGTCAGGGCCGTGACTCCTTGGCCAATGTACCTGCCAGTAACCCCTTCTCTAGGTCTATCTTACTTAGGAATGGAATTCGCCTAGGCTCTCCAAACAATCCTCGATGCGTTCGGGAGCGGGTAGGATTCCGGTTTGGTCACTGCATTCAACTTGCGAAAGTCAATGCAGAGTCGGTCTCCTCCCCCCTCCTTTGGCACCAGGACTACAGGGGATGCCCAAGGGCTCTCACTCTCCTCAATGAGACCCAAGTCGAGTTGTAGTTTAACCTGTGACGCCACCCGTTCCGCCCGCTGGGGGTTAAGCCGGTAATAATTTTGCCGAATGGGGCTGGTTCCCTCAAGCAATTCAATCTTGTGCTCCAAGAGCTGGGTGCTAACCTAGCGTGTCCCGCACGACCTGTGGATGCTGAAGGAGTAATTCCCTGATGTCATTTCTCTTCGCCGTATCTAGTGCAGGAGTGATCAGTTCAAAATTGGCTAGGACCTCCGAATTACTCTGGGGTGAGGAAACCTGGGTGACTGTCCCCACCATTTCGCCCTCTGGTGGTAGGGCTTAAGGAGATTGATGTGGAGCCACTTAGCCCGCCTAGTGCCGCAATCCACTAGATAGTTTAATGTGCCCTTCTTTTCCAGAATCTTGTAGGGGCCCATGAACCTTGTGCTTAGAGGCCTCCAGCTCTCCAGTGCGGAGAACCAGAACTTGGTCTCCCACTTCAAAACTCCGGTCTTGAGTCTCCCGATCCACCCGACTCTTCATACTACTCTGCGCCACCAGTCTCTGAAGCTTTGGCAACATCCCATGCAACCCGTAATTTAGCCTGTATGTCTGGCAGCTCTTCCAGCCAGGAGCCTTGGTGGGGTTTTACCAAGCCTCGTAGAGTATATCTAGGGGGCCACGTGTGGAGTGAGCATATAGCAGCTCAAAGGGACTGTACCCTGGTGGTTTCTGAACGTGCCTGGCGGAGGGCAAACAGAGCGTAGGGCAAATTTTCCTCCCAGTCAGGGAGCCAGTCTCTCCCAACTTGGTCAAGACTGTCTTCAGTGTCTGGTGGGAGCGTTCCCACAAGGCCCTGGCTCTCTGGATGGTAGGCTGTAGAGGTGGCCGGTGGCGAATGCCATGGCAGGCCATCGCCTCCTTAAACTCCTTTGCCATGAAGTGGGAGCCCTTGTCCGACTGAATGGTGGCAGGGAAACCAACCTACAAAAGACCTGGGTGGGTCAGTCGTCTGACAGCGTGCGGCGTTGGCACTTCGGGTTGGAACGGCTTCCAGGTATCGAGTGAACCGATCAATCATCGTCAGTATGGTAACAATTTCCACGTTTACTCCCGTGGCATGGGACCCACATAATCTACCAAGACATCATGGAAGGGAATGCCCGCTGAAGGGATGGGCTGGAGAGGCGCCTTGGGCACTACCTGGTTTGGGGTTTCCCAGCGACCTGGCAGGGCAAACAGGAGGCTACCTAAGCCTAACACTCTTGGGCAGGCCTGGCCAGAAGAATTGACGCTGGACTTGCTGGGTAGTGCGCTTCACACCAAAGTGTCCTCCCAGTCCCTCATGGGCCATGCGCAACACAGCTAATCTAAGGTTACGGGGAACAACTACTTGCCGGGTGTAGCACTTCAGCGGGTTCGTGGGCACCTCGGTGACTCTGAGGAGCACCTCATCCTTCAACAAGAAGTTCTCCTTAGAGAGGTTCACTATTTCTGCTTCATCCAAATAGGCTGCATCCCGATAAGGGTTAAGGGTCTCATCCAAACTGTTGGTAACGGATGAGCTCGGTTCCTGCTCCTTAGGGTGGCTGGGGTGACGGGTAGCCTCACTGGTGCCTCCTGGGTCCCCTGAGCTGGTGCTTGGTGGAGAGCTATCCACGGAGGTGGTAAGCAGCACAGTAGGGTCTTGTGTACGAGGCTCGGACTCATGGCTGGGAGACGAGGGCTCTTGATCCTCCTCCTTTAGCCAGGTTTAATTCTCCCAGGTCAATGCCAGCAAGCCACTTGTCACCTTTCTACAGGTGCTACATCCAAAGGTTCGGGGTCAGGCTCAGGCTCAGCTGCTGTCATGCACCTTAAGGGCACACGCTGCACTCCCTCCAGGAGGTCCTACCCAGGAGCAGGTCATAGCCCTCACGGCCTAAGTCAATCGTGACTCCAAGCCTGCACTTTTGGCTGAGCTGGGGCGTCGTCACTCTCAACACGACCGTGGGGAGTCCCTGGTGACTCTCTCAATCCACCGACAGTCATACGCTCATCCTGCCGGACTTGGGCGCAGCGGGTACCTGGTGCCACAAGATTAGGGAAACATCTGAAACCTGGATCCTCGAATGCTCGGACCAACTGTGGAGGGTGCCTCCTTCAGTGGGGCTACGGTGATCTCCCCTTCTGCAGGCCGCCCCGCGATGCGCCCTGAGTAGCGATGGAGAGGACAACTGGGTTTGAGCTGAGGTTCGCTAGGGCACTGCGAGTAGTTCTTAGTGTGGCCGTAGACCCTTGCAAACCTCACAGTATGCTTTGGCAAAACTCCTTTTTGGCCCTTTACCCTTGGGTTTGGACTGAGGGCTCGTATCCGAAGGGGCAGCCGCTGGTGTTGACTGATTTGTCCGGGCAGTCTGCGTCAGGTGTGGTTGGATTTGCCACCGAGGTTGCACTTGGGCGGAAGAAGATGGTTTTTGCTTGGGCTTAGACTTGCCAGCCAGAGCAGTGGCAGGGGGTGGCGCAGTGCGCTGGGACCCTGAGTTATGCCGGACGAGTTCGTATTCATCGGCATACTCGCAACAAGCCCTAAAGGTTGTTGGGCTTCTTCTCGGTAATATAGAGAGAGAGCTCTGGTGGGGCATGCCTATGGAAATCCTCAATTTTGAAAACAAGCTCGTGGAGGTCCTCGATGGTAGATGCATTCGCAGCCCCAAGCCAGAGGGTATAGAGCCTATCCTTCTGAAAAGCCCAGTCAGCCCAAGGTTGCGTGGAGGGCTTAACTGCCCACGCCACTGACGGCGCCAATGTTCAGGGCTCAGCTTGTAAGCCTCTATCACGGCCTTCCGGACAGCCCCGAAATCTCCTTGTCGATCAACGGGTAAGGCAGAATGAGCAGCCTTCCCTTTTCCCTGCATATGCTTGGCCAGAAGTAGGGCCTTCATCTCCCCTGCCACAGCACATGTCTGGAACACTGACTCCACTTCGTGTAGCCCACCCACCTTACGGGATCCTTATCGTCCCACTGAGGAATGAGAGTATGGACAGGCAAGGATGGAGAGCCGGGCCCCGGTAGCGGAGTACCATTAGGTGGAGCTTGTGAGGATTGGAGCTGGGCTAATTCAATGGCTTTGTCCTGCATCTTTAATTCATGCTCCTGCTTCCTTAATTCATGCTCCTGCCGTTCCTTCTCTCTTTCTCTCTCCTCTTGCCTTCGATCCCTGGCTTCAGCCTGGGTTTCTCGGACAAATTCTTGCAATTCTGTTCCATCATATCCGAGCCTCTTTCCCAATTCCATTATAGCCTGGATCTCAGTGGTGGGCATTTTGCTAATTTCCTTGAAATGACTACTGGATCACCTCAACAATAATTTGTAAGGGGGGTGTTGGCCATGCAAGCAATTGCACGGAAGGGAAAGACACTCTGGCCAAAGCAGAAGTCTGGCAGCAGGAAGGATACAGATAAAGCGGTGCAAAGTGGCACCACGACCAATAATTGTACCTGGAAAAGACTACACTGTCGAGGTGCGCAAATGACAGGAATACACAGCAAGAGGTGTACCTGTAAGCTATATGGCACTAAGCCATAAACAGGGTTCACCAAACGATGGAGTGATCCTGAAAGTTAGCTAGGAAAAATGGGCCTACGGCAGGAATCAAAGCGCTGGATATCCCCCTAGGCTAGCTAGAATAATTAGAACTACGGCAGGAATCAAAAGCGATGGATGATCCCCTTAGGCTAGCTAGAATAATAGACCTACGGGCAAGGAATCAAAGCGATGGATGATCCCCTAGGCTAGCTATTAAAATTAGGGTTTGTAGTTGTGGCGTCTGTTTAAAGGAGCAATAAAACTCCAAAGGTAACAAACGTCTAAAATAACACAACTTTAAATGCCCCCCGGGGGGGGGGGGGGGGGTTGGGGTTAAGCGTAAGTTAAGATTGCGTAGAACTGCTATTTTGGTTTAGCTGGCAATCAATGAAACGCTAATTAATTTTGCTTCACTAGAGATGATTATCCCCAATAACTAATCCCTTCACTTAAAATAAATGAATTATGTCTCCCAATAGTTTAGAAAGGTCCACACATTATAATGATATGAAACTTAACCTGAACGATCTAGCACCACCGCACAGGAATTATTCCTTTCCCAACCATTTACACATGTCTATCACACTTAGTGAGAAAGAGAGAAAAAAAAATATTACAAAGTAACAAAGCATATACCGTTATTTACCTTCTCCTTACTCTAAAAGTTTCCCGCCCTATTAACATAAACACGTAAAGTCGGAGCTCGAAAGAGAAACACAAACAAACAAACACACCCGTGTCTCCGCTCGGGGTTACGTTTACGTGTGTGTGGGCTAGACTTTCCCAGGTTTACCCTCTGTTACAACTGTGCAAACTAAGTCCCGTAAAAGAAAAAAAAATCTTAAAATCATAATTACTTTGAAATCCCACAATATATTTACATTAAAATACCATAAGAACAAACCTCAACCACGAACGATTTACCGTTACTAATTTATGAACGATATTGTAACTCGTTATGGAAAATCGTTTAAACACGTGACGGTTGGCTGCCCTGCGAGCTAGCAGCGTGCGTGCACACACACATACACTTTCCGCGGGATTTTAAACGACACTATTTCACAACCAACGCACTCACTTTACACTTTAGGATGTAAAAATGAACGTTAAACACAGTGATCGTTTTTTTGCGTTATGATTACGAACGTTAGCGGGAATTTATTCCTATCTGCCCTGTTTATTATTATGCAAATTCCTTGTTAACACTTACGAGAGATTTTAACGAAATATTAAAGTTTTGTCTTGGCTGTTTTGCTTCCACGATTCCAAACTCCAGTTATAATATAATTTACTCAAAAATAAAAATTTTTGAAGTTTAAGGGTTCGGTCCCTTCAGTCACCCAAAGATAGAAAGGGGAATATTTACTTTAAACAAAAGATATTAACCAACTATCTTAGCGAATCCTTGGCTTCGGTCGACAGTTTATTATTTTTACGATTTTACGCTGCCTTTTGCACATAAGGTACTTATTATTAGCAAACGTATATCCTAATTTATATAATTAAGGGAAGTGGGAGGTGGCGCCAGCCGGCATATAGACACTGAATACCGGCAATAATGTATTTACTTCTATTTACAATTAGAAGGCACAACGGATACATAAATTTTCTGGTTAACCGTGGCTAACCGCTGGAGCTTGAAGCTGCAAGGGGCTTGTTATGGAGTGGAATGTGTACGATATCCGGTTCGTAACCAGATTACGTGGAAGCTCAGCAAATGTACTCTCGTCCCTGAAAGGGAAATTTACGACAATTAAAGACTAGTTAATATGCACAGATACGCTAATCCACTTAGCAATTTCTTACACTGCACTATTTGACTTATACAGATTATTTCTACTAATGGACGTAGCAATAAGTCTTATAGGAATTACACATTTGGCTATGACTGCTAGTTATAAACGGTTAGCACTTAGACATTATGGAGAGAGAGACTGCGCTCAGGTGAGGGGAGACGGTCTTGGGCAAGGCCGCCACGAGGGCACGCCGGAGGGCAGGAGAGGGAGAGGAAACAAAGGATCGGTGGATAGGATTTCTTTCTGTACGGATAGGAGGAAGGATGGGATGTTATCATGGGGAAGGAGGAAGGATAGGTTAGGGTACGAGGTTCTCATACAACAGACACCTACCTTTTAAGGGAGAGACAGTTGCCGCTCGGAAGGGCGGACAGAGGCCAGCACGTCCACCTCCTAAGGCTATCAAACGGTGAAGAAAGCCACCCACGCCTCGGGTTTTCCTGCCGCGCGTCCTGCGAAGGTGGGGGTTCACCCCCCCCCTCCCTGGAGGGTTTCTACTGGTCAGGAACCTTTTGTCCCTTTTGTTTTAGGCCTATACTTGCAGTATGATTCCCCATTTGGGGGGGTGCCAGCTTGGCGCTGCCGTCTTGCGGTGGCATCTGAAAGTAAGAGACCTCGGGGAGGAGACTGGTGGCTAGGATAGGTGGGGTAGGTGGTGAGACTCCGGCTAGGGGCAGCCCTGCTGCATTCGTTCAAATTCCCGGGGCAGGACCTCTCGAATTGGATGCTAAAATGGCGGAGACCATCACGATTGACAATATATATATATATATATATATATATATATAATATATATATATATATATATATATACATATATATATATACATATACATATACATATACATACATATATATATATATATATATACATATACATATATATATATATATATATATATATATATATATATATATATATATATATATATATATATATATATATATATATATATATATATATATACATATATATATACACATACATATACATACATACATATATATATAATATATATATATATATATATATATATATATATATATATATATATATATATATATGAATAATTATCACATCGAACCGTGATCCATTTATATATCAATTCAAGCTACAAATGTCCTTTAATATCTAAATTCACTTTAACCTCCCAAATGATATATTTTTCATATATGTACCGAAGGGGATTTTTTTTTTTTTTTTTTTTTTTTTTAGTTGATAATAATTTCGTCCCCCCCATGGGTTCGAACCACCGTCCAAGTGACGGGGGACGAAATCAGACAGTTAGTGACTGTCCTGATTTCGTCCCCATCCACTTGGACGGTGGTTTCGATCCCATGGGGGGACGAAATTATTATCAACTAAAAAAAAAAAAAAAAAAAAATTCCCCGTCGGTACATATATGAAAATATATCATTTGGGAGGTAAAGTGAATTTAGATATTAAAGGACATTTGTAGCTTGAATTGATATATATATATATATATATATATATATATATATATATATATATATATATATATATATATATATATATATATATATATATCTTAAAGGCACAATAATCGGGTTGTTAACTTTAACTCATGCCGGTTAGAGACAAATGCAAACCGCTGGATTCCTCGAAGATGCTGAAATGAAAAAACAAACAGGATAGCTTACCAGTGCACTCTTTGTGGTCAGCAATCAGTGTGTGTGTGTGTGTTCTTAATGAACAGAAAAGGACATATATATATACAGAGACGTGTGAACACATACATTTACATACATATACTCATATAATATATACATATGCATACATACACACACACACACACACATATATATATATATCGTGGATGAGAGAAAATGCAAAAACACCAGGAGTTAATGGAATTGCAAATTATATACTGCAGTATGGTGGTGATAGTGTAATGATGTAGGTGACTACGAACAAGGTTCTGAACAAATGGGAGGAACAATTGTCCTACAGCAGAACTGCAATTGTAACAGAAGCAACAGTAACAATAATCGCGGCATAGCATTATTCAGTACATAAAGAAAGATGGAAACTTCTGAATAAGAGAGTAAGGTGACACAAGGACTGAAAGAGGAAGAACAGAGTGGTTAGATAAGTAAAGGTTGCATGGGTCAAGTCCTACTTATGAAATAGATATGTTTGCAGATGATACACTGCTGATTGGGGATAGCGAAGAGAAACTGCAGACATACTTAAGAGATCTGCAGCTATCTTTCCAACAGCAAATGAGACTACCTTGAACATTTCAGCTGGATTTCTTCTGTGAGATCAGCAACTGAGGATGCCAAGGCTTACAGTGATCTAGCACGCACTTGGTAACATGACTATAACTTCCTTGATAAGCTGAAAATATGACTGTGAATTTCAAAGCAGCTGAACTTGAATATCTAGTTTCTAACTCCTTATCCTGCAATTAATCGATCTCATGTATGCACCTCCGGCCAGCAAATTTAAAGAATTTGGCACTTTCATCTATTAAGCCTCTCATAATTTTTTATAATAAGTGTTCTGTTTTGCGTCCGTCCAGTATATATCTCTGATGTTTAATAAGATAATATGCAAAGAAATTAATGACAGTCATGTAAGTAGTCTTGCCCTTGAATAACTATCAGTATTGACTAACTGCCAACATCCAGACCAACCACCTCCCTCAACTATAACATGAATTAACACTCACACACATAGTATGGGAATAAAAATTAATAAGCAAACATTTACTGCCCTTTTGTAAAGGGAGCATCGTTTTGTTATATATATATATATATATATATATATATATATATTATCATATATATATATATATATATATATATATTATATATATAACATACATAATAAAATCTCGCTAAACCCACGCTAGTTATCAAGATTTTCAGATAATCTAGGCAAAATTTGGCTTACCAGATGGATTAGCCGAAGATTTTACGATTCTAATTAAAAGTATCATTTTAATTTATTTTT
>NC_061100.1:3064832-3087332 GCF_015104395.2 Macrobrachium nipponense | reverse complement strand
CTTTCCTGGGAAGTCTTGCGATTCAGCGATCTTATAACTCCATTGCAATTTAGATAACTGCTTCAACACATTCTCTCAGTCAGGCAACCGCTGCGATTATACAATATTCAGATTGCATTCTTACTTCAGAATCTCACTACCAATATAATTTTCGAAGGTAAACAAACTCTTCTTCTCTGAAATCGCAGGTGAGACTCCAGAGGCCATGAAGACCACGGGCAGCGGAACTGCCAAAGCGCACGATAATTTCTTCTTCAGCATCATGACCGCCGTCGCCTTCTGTCTCCTCAAACTCCTCGAGGGACGACTTGAACTTCCTCATCAAGGCCATCCCGTGGTGTCTGCTATTTCGTTCCCTCTCTCTCTTCGCTTACAGATGAAAAAAACGAGGAGCTTTTTCGTTCCTGGAATAAGGCTACAATCGCAGTAACCGCGAATCAATCAGAAGTTTCTAGAATCAGCGGCTCGTTGGTTGCTGAGTCAAGCTTCACACAGACAATAAATATGAGACTGAGATAACAGTAAATAGATTATCTGAATAATGTAAATATTGTGGGAATCTCAATGGAAGAATTTGGATGCAACTTAATATTAGTACAAGATGGAATTTTATAGATAGGAATGGTTTGGACCAAGAAATTTTTGACAATCTAACAAAAGGTGCTGGGTATCTGCAGTATTTACATTAGCTTCGAGTTTGTTTGAACGTTCTGTCTTTGTATTTGTGTAAGCTATTAATCTGTTTTATACCACTCGAGCTTTGGGTAAAATATTCGAAAAGCATAGGGGGATTTCAAGATTACTGTCTAAGATTATTTAAAGGAGAAGAAAATATTCATTCTCTTTACAAACAAATCGGGTGAATGGACTGGTCACACTCAATACAGAGCAACTAAAGTTTTAAATACTATGCTTGCACAACTTCTTCTCTCAAGATATCATGGTTACTGGGGCCGTTTAATATTAAAAGATTTGTTGATATTTTGTCCTTAAGTGTTACCAGTTTGCAACAAATGCTTACGATAAGATTTTCAATTGTTGAACTAAAAAAGGAAAACACATACATACATCATCTAAATTCTTATAAACAAACAAAGACCTCTTCAACAAGGGAGCTGCTTGAGACATCATTTGTAAACGTATATTATGTAACAGGTAAGAGGCTAGAGTTTAATAATTAGTGGAAAGTTGAAGTCACTTATGGACCAATCAATACAATAACACTGTTCTACTGGAGAGCTTTTACACAGGGTTAGGCTTCTTTAAGCGAATGTTCCAATACAATAAGAAAAAATTCGCACACTTTCAAATACAAATGTGTGGTTTACAAGACAATATTCTTCCACATGCCTGACGGATTAGTAGTTTTGTAAATACATTGTACGGTTGAGTTGTGCGGTATAAGGGTAGCGTCATGTTGAGTCATTTCAGTGTAATATAAACAAATCATAATGAAGTTTCTGTTGTTGTACCTCTTGGTAAGTGTAAGCATGTAAATGATAATTAATACGAATTACAGTTTATGGTGGACTAATAAAAAGAAAAATAGGGAAGAAACATGAGACATAATCGTAAAGCGTATAAAGTCTTTCTTCTCTGATCAATAGCTATTACCGATCGTAAAAAGGAAAAAAACAATAATGTAAGGAAGATACCTATGACTAAGGCAATGTTCTGCAGGGACTTGAAACCTAAAAGAGAGAATGTGATTAAGAAAATTAAGAAAACGGGAGTTTTGAAAAGTAAAAATGTAAGAGAGAGAGAGAGAGAGAGAGAGAGAGAGAGAGAGAGAGAGAATTGATGAATTGTTAAGATATCAATATGCAACCGATTTATGTAAAAGCGTATATCCACTTTTATATGAAGTGTGTCTATGAATACGTATGACGTTACTTGTAAATCACGAGTAGCCCGTATAAATAATTATCAGCTCCCAGATTCACGACATATCATATTGGACTTTTTTTAATGTAGATACGAACTTCAAAGAAAGAATAAATTTGAATAACTATTTTTTAAAGTGCAAATGGAGAGCATATTACTATTTCATATCTAGGGTTCAGACGAAAAAATAAATATCCATTTCAGCTAAAATACTTTTGACCAGTAATTTGTTTCATAAACAATTAACTGTCTGGGTGTAATAGATTCAAATTGTATTTTACATTTTCAAATCTAAGTTAATTTTTTCTTTTTTGTATACCTATGAAAGGGTGAGTCTCTCGCTTCGACATTGGGCAATATGATTAATTTTCTAACAAATGGCATTCTCCTGTTTCGTATTCACTCCAGAGACACCATCATTAGTATGCTGTACTGACAAATTGAAATTAAAAAATAATATCATACTATAACAGTTTAAACCTTTTATTTTCACTTTCAACTGGATAGAACGTAAGTCTCCAGGCAGGCTGATACTCAGTTCTTAAAATATGAGCCAAACGATGTTGTAGAGAGTTAATAACTCTAAACTCTTAAAGGGCAAACAGCGAAATTAATTTTAAGTTTCTGAATTTTAGGAGCAGGATCTGCAGTCCTATTTGTGACCCAACGACGTTACTGAATGTTTTGTTTAAACTGGTGGGCATGAAGGTTGCCATTATAACCATTTTGTAGTATTAAATATGTGTTGTATAAATATCATTTAGAATCATCGGGGAGAAGACGTGATTTATGTTAATCAAAGTTTGTAAATGAGGTTCCTTAGGAATGACATTTTTGTATATCTGTATATTAAAATAAATGTGTTCACGGAGAAAATAAATATTGTGCCGGTACTAGGTGTGTTTTACTCATACATGAGATGACCTCGTTTCCATAGTTTTACGTAATACAAATTGCTGTCTGAAGGTTGTCCTTCTGGCACACTTTGAAAAAATGTTACAAAGGTGGAGGTCACATTATCATAAATAATAAAAAGAAAATAAAACTGTTTTCATATAAGAATTGTAAAATAAGAAAAAAAAGGACACCTATCATAAGTCTCTCTCTCTCTCTCTCTCTCGCTCTCTCTCTCTCTCTCTCTCTCTCTCTCTCTAAGAAATTAACTACAAGTACCATGCGCGGCGCACTGTAAACAACGTCCTTTCTAATTCCCTATACATACATTTATTCGTTTTACTTTACAGTTGATCTCTTGGGTCACTTCCCTGCTAAGCTGCCCAACTTCCTGGCTGGCAGGTAATGTTGGTCTTTTCTAATTTTATCATTTTGAGATAACAAAGGTTTTAAATTGCTAACTTCTCTAGGAAAGGAAAGGCCTGGGTTATTGTACATACATATTATGTGATAGGTATTCTACTTAAGAAAAATACCTCCTTTTATGATAAATGTATTGTTTACATAATTATTGATCAAGCTACATACTTTGAAAGCAAGCTTCCACAGAAATGGAAATATTTGTAACGAGAAAAATAGCAGATTAACAAAAGAAAAACAACAGACGCTAAAACATTGGTGATGGTTTATTTAGTTTAATTGATAATATAAAATACAGAAAAATTTCATGAGTAACGTTTGTCTCAAACATCTTTAAATAACCCCAAGAAACAAATGTCAAATAAAGTCGATTCCCAGATGATATGACAAACCACAATGTAACATGGCAAGGTTATTCAAGGTCAAAATATTTGTCATCTTCAGTGTGCCTCACTCTTTCTAAAAGAAAGATATGACTCAAACAGCAGACTGACGTTTCTCATTATCAAAAGCGCTCTACCATCTCAAGGATATTACACGAAAGGCCAACGTTTCTCATCTCAAGATGAGCCTCTGTCAATGTAATTGAAAGGCGCAATTGACGTTTGTCACATGCAGAGAGATGTAATTTAAACAATCGACTGAAGAGTCTCACCTCGAGAGAGATGTATTTTACACAAGCAACCGACGTTTCTCACCTCCAGCGAGACTAACTTACACAAGCAACTGATGATTCATTTACAAATTTAACCGCCCTTCCTCACCTCGAGAAAGATGTAATTTACACAAGCAACTGATATTTCTCACCTCCAGCGACGATATTTACACAAGCAATAATGTTTCACACCTCGAGTGACATGTAATTTACTCATGCAACTGACGTTTCTCACCTCGAGAGACATAATTTAACTGAGTTTTGTCACCTCCAGCGAGACGTAATTTACACAAGGAACAACGTTTCTCACCATGAGAACGTTGTAATTTACACAATTAATCGACGTTTCTCACCCCATGATAGATGTTCGCATGGGGGTCGAACTGCAAATTTCGACAAAACCCAGTTATCGTCCAGGTCATTGGTCAAAGTCCCGTCTGATGCACCTCTCCTCAGTACCACCAATGTGATCGCTGAACCAGAAGTGGTTTCTGATGTTATTCATATAATAATTTCTAACTCTTGTTTCAGTAACAAAATTATTGGTATAAAATTTCTTTAAAAATTGTTTACTAGCATAAACTAGGGTTACTCTCCTAAGTCTGACGTTAGAAAATAAAAAGGCAGTTCTAATAATGAATAAGCTTGCCTTTGAACATCAACCAAGGAATAAGTTTTATACCTATACAACTGATTCTAATTACTCCCTTGAACAAACAATTAGATGAACTTTTCTTGACGATATATCAGCACATTTTTTGTCGCTTTCCCACGCTTAATTTCTTAGCTGGATAATGAACGTGTTATTGAATACCATAATTGGCAACCAATTATTAGTGGCCAATCAAGCATTAATACTTCACCTGTAACCTGGTTCAGGTTAAAGTCTCTTACTGGTGATGCTCATTTAGATCACTACTCCCTACCCGCTCAAACATCTCCCACCCATCTCCGCCCATTTCGTGCCAATGAATTTAGTTCCGTAATGTAAATCATATTGTCTTTTCAAGTGACAGAAGAGATTAAAAACAAACAGATCATCGAAGAGAAATTCACAAAACATGTATCAGTATATAAAAAATCATGAAAAGATAAGGCTATCATCAATGGTATCAAAATTTAGATCGTACGTTACTAGCGTCATCACAAGTTTCCTAAATACACTGAAGACTTTCCCTGGGCAAAAGAAGGAGTGAATGCACTATCCGATTCCCTATTGCCCAGTTGCTCACCTGCAGTTTGCAGGACTATATTTTAGGGGCTCGGTGATGAATCAAATTTACCACAACATGCATTTCTCACCTTGAAAGCACTCCATTCCATCAGGGCTGTTACAGAAGCAACACGACATTTCTCATCTCGAAAGGGCTCCACTCTTTCAAGATTATCAAAAGAGCAACGGACGTCTCCCACCCGCTTAAACCGCTCCACAGCTTCATGGCTATTACGAGAGCGAGTTTCTAACAGCAAAAGTGATCCACTCAGTAAATCGTATTACAAGAGCGATTCACTCCAATCCATCAAGGCTATTGCAAGAAGAACACACATTTCTCATCTTGACAATGCTTCAGTCCTGCAAGGCAATTCTAAGAGCAACAGATGTTTTTTTTACTCTAACGTCAAGGCTTTAACAAGGGCGACAGATGTGTTTCACCTCGCAAGCGCTCTACTCTTTCAATGCAGTTACAACAGAGGTCAACGTTCTTCATCTCGGAAAAGTTCAACCCTGTCAAGCTTATTACAAGAGCAACATTTCGCTTCTCAAAAGTCCTCCAGCCTTTCAAAATTATTACTGAGAAATAAACGTTTCTCATCTCAACAGCACTAGCCAGTAATTACTATTATTTACTGGAAAAGCTGTTGTGTCGCTGTTTCTTTTGAAAACAAGAGCTAAGTACTTTAGAATACGTGAGCGTGATAGAGGATAAATCTGTTGAAGCGATTTAAGTTTCTAAGAGAAAAGAGAAAAAGAAAAAAAAAGACTGTTTTAGCAGCCTAACATTTTTCTTCCTTTTCGCTCTGCCAGCTCGTTTGCCAGCAAGCCTCTTCCAGGCAATTTATTATGCACATAATACTTTTTTGTGCAACCGTTCTAATCAGAACAGGATTCATAACGAAAAATGTGTAAGCGATATAAGCTGAAAAGGAATGGAGATTCCTCTCTCTCTCTCTTTGCAACGCTTCTAACTGGCCCCATCCTACTTTTCAAACGTTCTAATTAGAAAAGATCATCTGCAACATGATTATTTAGAGCAATTAACACCGTTTGAGAGAGAAGTTAATTTCCTTCTTTCTTTAACGATCAACCACTTATACTGCTTATCAAGTACCATTTTGGTGAAGTTTGTATAAGAGTGCACTTTTATGCAAGAAGCAGTAACGGCTTCAACTAGGGATGTAATCAAAATTCCTTACGAAGGTGCATGAGGCATACTTTTCGATAGCTGAAATTTATCATAGGAATTTCACATCATTTTTGTGAAGACAAGTATACCTTTTTGTCAATGGGAAATTTATACAAATGAAGCGGTTAATACCACAAATAAAGATTTCAGTCACAGATTAATGGTTCTCCCATAATCACTCGAGTTTCTAAACGATCCTTTTATAAACATTTTATTATTCGAACGTTTTGGGCGAGAAGATGAGGCTCCTTTAGAAACGTCTCCCAATTAGGAATTAATTACTTTGTCCATATAGCTTTTACACGCTTCCAGTTACTAACAAATTTCTAATTGGAACGTTGGAAAAATACGATTAGGCCTGGAAAAATGTTTCGAAAAGAAAGAAAAGTCCCTATTCCTTTACAGCTAAGCTGTTCATTCACTTTTCCTTATAAAACGTTTTCTAATTAGTAAGTTTGACCTCAACGGAAGAATAAACAAACGCTGACGGAGAGAAAAACTAAACCTTGATAGAAACATAAAAAAGCAGAGGAAAGAAAAGTCATGATGGAAGATGGATGCAGGTGAATGGGAAATAACGGCGGCAACACAAAAAGAAGAATGTAGGCCGTAAAAGTGGAGAATTGAATCAATTCAAAGAAGGAACACCTCCGTTAGTGAAGGAAACAAACACGAGGAGGAGAAGGGGAAGGCAGAGGGAAAAAGGGAAGGGAGGAAAATATTGTTTTCGGAGGAAGGAAAATTCTGGCACAGCAGCCATCAGAAACGGTCATTTCGCAGTGAAAGAGAAAACAAAAGGGGGAGCAGTGCATCAATGAAGATAGAAGCAAGAGGGAGAACAGAACTAAGAACAAATGGAGGCTTAGACAAATGAAAGGCAAGAGGGACAAATTTTGTACGAAAAAAAAACACATGGACGAAAAAAAGGGGAATGGGTTCAATTAATTGTTTTAAGACAAACAAACAAACACACAAACACACGCACACACACACACGCAGCACGTGACTCTAGTGAAGTTTGCAAGAAATAAGAGGCTAACATACATAACGAAGATAAAAAATTTAGTAAAAAAATTATACAATAATATACATGATGTACTGAAGATAGATGGTATGTTAACTTGGAATAGATGAAACAAATTTAAGAAAATACGATACGGGACGATATAAAGGGACAGTAATTGAAGCAAATGCACCAATAACTGGAAAATGAGAAACTCATTTCAGAATAGCCGACAATGATGAGGCAAATCATGAAACAAAAACCTATCACACAAATCAAGATGATGTCTAAAATGCAAAGAGAGTAAAAAAAAAAAAAAAAAAAAAAAAAAAAAAAAAAAAAAAAAACAGAAAATCAAGTGTAGACACTTTCAACTTCCATAAGAAAAAAGTTATTAGTCAATGCATTTCTGCGTTTATATCAAATCCGTAACAACGGAAAGTAATCGAAGTCTTATTAGGTAAGGAAGCTTGCAAGTAATTAAGTAAGGCTGGAACACCTCGCAGGACTTGAAAACGAGTAGAGGAAAACTGGAAGAGAATCATTATTTACGAAGGCTAAACTGAAACTAGGAAAGTGGAACGGAAGAGTCCTAAATCAAACTGGAAAGACAGAAAGGGAGAAAATGCATTCAAGAGGAATAGACTGGATACCTCGGCTGTCTGCGAATCACAGTGCAAAGGATTTGGAAAAAGACGCAATGGATGGGGGTATTGTTGTATATCATGAACGGCAGATAAAATTAGTAGAGAAGGTAAGGCATGACCTTAGCATGAAACGCCGGGAAGTCACTAACTCATGGAAAAACAAGGAGCGTTAGAGAACTGGTGGTAAGATTGAAATCAAAACAATGTAATGTGACTATTATAGTGTGCTATGCACTTAGAAATAGGCTACACTCTCCGAAGAAATAAAAGATTAACTTTATACCGAACTGCAGAATGTTAAGCTCGAAATATCAGAAAGAGATATAGGAAATATTGTTGATGATATGAATGCTAAAGTTGGTTGGAGAAATGAAGGTATTCTCGTATAAAGGACGTAATGGGTAGCTAAGGCCTAGAAGAGAATGCAAACGAAAATGAAGTATAAATTATTAGTTTTTGTGCTGCAAATAACCTGGTCCGTGGAAGTAACTTTTCCAACAAAAAGGCTTCTATAGAAAATCTGAAACATCTCGAAATGGTAGTCAGAGAAACCAAATAGATCACATAGCCATTAAATACTAAAGAAAGATCACCAGGAATGTTAGGACATAAAAAAATCGATTTAGAGTAACTAGGTTTAATGCAGTAAGACATCTTGAAAAACCTCGCAAAAGCTATACAAATAAATATCGATGTACAAAATTTTGTAGTTATAAAACTAAATAATCATTGAGGACTGTTTCAAAGTCAAGAATGAGTATCAGTCTGCTGGAAAACAAGTAGTGACATAAAGGGCGGCAAATATGAAATTTTGGATATCTGATGAGACCTGAGATACAATACAGATGTAAAGAAAAAGTAGAGTGTCAAGAACTAAAGTCAAGACAGGCAGTGAATCAAGAAAGAATAACAAAGACTATGTGAGCACAAAGGGCAATGCAAATGCTATTGACAATGCTGTATTCATGAGGTGGCATCGGCGTTAGAATTGTACACAGGGTTATCAATGGAATATTAATGAGGAAAAGAGGTAGAGGAAAATACATGTCAATAAAAACGTCAAAAGAAGAAAGACAACGTTGCAAGGTTTCTTTGTGAGGTCATGAATACGAGGCAAGAATATACCAGAAGCTGATGAAGACTTGAATGTGCCTATGAATGAATTCAATAATTGAAGTGGAATCAATATTAAATTAACTTGGATTAAAAGCAAAAGGTTATGAAGGAATAAGTGCAAAGATGTTTTAGCTGAAAGTGCAATGACACCTCGAATACTAGCTACACTGTTTTGTAGAATATGGAATGATAAAACAAACCCTGATGATTGGGAATTGGAAGTCATAACAAAGATACCGAAGAAGGATGACCTGACTGAATGTGTTTAGTACAGAGGTGCTGCAGTTGGGTCGGTTATAATGAAAATATTCATTATATATGTTTATTTATAATTGGTGAGAGAACGGCATTAATAAACTGGTTTTCGAGAAGGCAGGAGCTGTACAGACAAAATATTTGCGTTTGGATATGTAGTGAAGCACATTATGGAATTAAAAAATTCCCTTTATATGGCTTTTGTTGATTGCTAAAAGGCATTTGACTGGATCCACAGAGCAATACACACACACACACACACATACGCGCTCGCACACGCACATACACAATACACACACACACACACACACACACACACACACACACACATATATATATATATATATATATATATATATATATATATATATATATGTATATATATATTGTGTATGTGTGTGCACATATGTGTTTGTGTGTGTGCATGTATGTATGTTTTTGTGTGAAACAATGTGCAATTTTAGAAATGACAATTCTATTCTTTCAAATATTTCACAACAAATAACATTAATATCGAACTGACTTAAGTTATCCCAGTGATAAAATGAAATCATTATTAATGGGTTCCTTGTGGCTCAATGTTCTTAAATATGTATATGGATGCATATTTACATGCGTACTTTATTTATTACCTCGGTGACGGCAGTAACATGTCCCATATACTTCTAAAATTCAGATCACAGAAAATATGCAACTTTGAGTATCATACTAATCGCTGTAAGCGTAATATACCTCGACATGGAATACTGTTGTCTGTTGGGGCTACTGCCTCTAAGAAAAACAGCCGTATACTCAAAATTGAAATAAGCAATAAGAGATTTTAAGGTGAAAATTGAGTGTCAAGTTACAGAGCAATGGAATTTAAGTAAGTAAAAACTGGCGAAACCAGACACTGCCCACAAGTGGAAACAGAAGTGCAACGTCTCCACCAATACGAGGTTAATATGGAAAAAATGCGAAAGGGCCTCCATTAGATGATTCAGACAACGCCTCCTTTTTTCACCCCACGAGTAATGTAAAAGAGGATAGTACGGATCTTCTTCCCGCACAAAAATAAAAGTCTCTCTTTCTCTCTCTCTCTCTCTCTCTCTCTTACAGATGCGCGCGCACATACACAGACACACCCAAACACACACAGACTCACACTCACAAGAAACCAAAGGCCCTGCATTCGATCTCCCAGCGGGGGTAGGAAAGGAACAGTATGAGAACTTGTCCTACCAATTAATTGCGCCGTTGTTGACCTAGGCATTGAATTACGTACCTGGCTGATAAGAGGAGAACAGAGGAGAGAAAAAATAATGAGAAGCATCTGCGACCAATATTTCGCCATAGTGATAAGCAGGAGTGACTTGATGAGGATATGACCCTTTTCCCACTTGTGGGAAACGCCTCGGAAGATTATGAGGTAAAATGCTATATCTCCATCACTGACTCTCTCTCTCTCTCTCTCGTCATTCGACCTCCCTCTTAACTTTTCCGCGCCCTGATTAGCCTTCAATATCACAGAGGAGAGAGAGAGAGAGAGAGAGAGAGAGAGAGAGAGAGAGAGAGAGAGAGATTTTTATAACGAGATGAAAATTCCCAGAAGGCCTGATGCCTTGACCCTTTGAAAATACCTCTCTCTCTCTCTCTCTCTCTCTCTCTCTCTCTCTCTTGATGAGGTATTTGTTGCCTTCCACTTTTGATTAGATATGATTAGTTTTACTTACATTTACTTTCGTGGAGTATCTTTTATGAGAGAGAGAGAGAGAGAGAGAGAGAGAGAGAGAGAGAGAGAGAGAGAGAGAGAGAGAGAGAAAACAGTAGCGTTGCAAAAATTAGATCCTAAAGTAAAAAGCATAAGACATTAATCAACATATACATGAAAATAATCAAGCAAGCGGTGATGAAAGAAAATGAAATGAGTAAAGACAACCAGCAAATAAAAGAAGGAATAATAATCTATCAGTACAATTTGCAGCAGGAAAAAATGAGAAATTATGGGGAAGAAAGGGGAAAGAAAACGAGAACATTTGGAAAGATATTAATAGACATTTTAATCAGATCGCTGAACTAACATTTTCAACTCTTCTGTGTCCTTGAAAACACTTTTAACATTCTGTAATATAAATAGTTAAAAAATACCGTAATTATGATCTCAACAAGGGGTATTAAGCGTAACATATCTGGTTAGCGACAGCAGTGTATTAAGATTTGTTCAAAAGTTGGGTTTCTGTTTAATATTGTCATGGGGAATGGCTGATCGCTCATTGCTTTTATAGCTATTTCACTCGCAAAGCTGATTTAGTTGTTTATTTACTCAGTATAACCGTTTGGTTCATTAATGGAAAGTGATTCCTTACACCATGCACATAACAGGAATTCATAATGAGGTTTATTTTCAAAATTAATTATCCATGAATTGTTATTCGGACAGAAAAATTTCATCAACAACAACATCAGCAATAATTGTAATTGTTACTTCTCACAGATTCAAAAATAAAATTCACAACATGAATTTCCTATAATTCCATATACATAAAGTTAAAAATAAAATGAGCTATATATCTAGATATATCAAAATCTATTTCACGTAAAATTAATGCATCTAGGAACCAAAGAGCAGCTTATGCATAAAACGAAAAAGTTTCTCTTGTATATTATTTATTTATATATTGATTTTATTATTTATTTATTTATTTATTTTTTGGCAGACCAGCATCATTTCCCTGTTAATCTTCATCCCGACCCAGGGTAAAGCTTTTACGTGGTATCATCAATAAAAACGAAAATCGACGCCAATTATATTTCTCTTGACGATGAGAGGATTAGGCTCCATACACTAAAGGATTCTTAACTGTTATATCATTATACTTCAGTAAGCTTTCTAAAAAAATGGTCTTCTTGTCTCTTGCAATAATAATAATGATAATTATCTTGACCGAAAATCAAAATTCGAAAACCAAAAACCATTTTTTTTACTTAGTTTTGGCTGTAATTACTGTCTTACTTGTTCCACTTGTTTGAAGTGTCTGTCTTCTTTGCATACTGGACATTCACTCTTTTGGAACAACTGGGAAAGGTAAAGTGTTCCAGTATTTAATGATAAATTATAATTATTTTTCAGTAACTGTAACATTAATTGTTTTTTTAAGCCAAGGACATAAATCGCTTTCAAAATTATTGACAAAATGTTCAGTGTAAAATGATAAAATGAAAATTATTTTTATAAATAAATATTTCTCCTTTTTTCTTCCCTTCTATTGTCCTCAAACGTTTATTTTTTTATAAAAAACAAATGAAAATAGAAAAAAAAAAAAAAAAACATAATATATAAAAAACATCTATTTGGAGATGTTGGCAGTACTGGTTCTGCCACCGCTGTAAGCAAAGCATTAGAACTAATTTGTACATACATTTTCCTACAGTATCCTTTGAAATCCATGAAAATCAAACAGGACTGGAAAAAGGAATTGTTCTGAAAAAATCAATGAAGACATCTGATAGTCTCCAGACACAAATGGAACCCTAAACACACACACACATATATTAATATATATATATATATATATATATATATATATATAATATTATATATATAATATATATATATATTGTTATATATATATATATATATATATATATATATATATATATATACTATATATATATATATTATATATTTTATATAGATATATATATATATATATATATATATATAGATATATATTATATATATATATATATATATATATATACATACTATATACATATATATATTGGCGTTTATTTAGATTCCAAAAATCCAAAAAACTCCTCACCGCACAAGAAATCTACACAAAGTGCCCAGTTTAAAATAAGTTTTCTTATATTATTAGATTTCCGTCAAAAGTTACGGGAAAGTTACACAATATACAACGCACCATACAGAAAGAAAACTGTAACTCTCTGGATTATTTCGATATTTTCTTTACTTTAATCTAAGGTTTATTAAGGAATAAAGCTTCTTTCTGAATATAATTGAAAACGCATTTCGGTTATTCAAAATTCTGTTCGCGTCTTCTTGATTTAAGCATTCTTGGATTTATTTATTTTTTATATATAATCTTTTACTATCCTTCAATTTTTGCTTTGTTTAAATGACGGCTTATCTTTTAATACAGGAGCTTTTTAACTGAATGTTACGTTAATTACAGCCATTTTTTTTCTTATATTAGTAAGTTTCATTTTATTTGCACTTTTTCTTTTATTCATTTCCTGAATTTTTATTGTTTTAAACTTAACATTAAAAAATATACCTCCTTTATTTGGAAACGACAGCACGGTTTTTATTTATTTGATACTGTCTCCACAAATCGGTTTACTAACATTGTCATATATATAGATTATATATTCATATATATATATATATATATATATATATATATATATATATATATATATATATATATATATATATATTGTTACATTTAAGTAACATTAGAATAACATAGTTTTTCTTTTATGTGGATTCTAATGAAAAAAAAATGTTCTTTTATGTCTAATTGCATATTTGTTTTGTTTCGTTTCCACTATTTCAAGAAGGTTTATAAATTACCGAGAACTGGAATATGCCAGTTGTATACAGAAGTATCAAAGGACTGTTTTGCAGAGGGAGGGATCTGCTGAACCAGACCATTCCAGAAAGTCGCAACCCCTATATAAGAAGAAGAAAATGTTTGTGACGGGGAGACAGAGACAGACACTAGAGGTGTTAGGAAGGGAGGAAAAGGTGCAAGAGGTTAGGGTTACATAACTCTGTGTGAGCTGGTGTTACGAGCATTTACGTGAGTTATATATTTGAGATAAGGATAAAAGGCGATTTCAATAGAAATAGGCCAGTAGTGATGTTAATCAGGCAAAGTTAAATGGTGGTTTCTGTGCAAATACACTATTCGTGAGTAGTAAGTGGCGAGGTGGGAGCTGTAATATGAAGACAGTCTGGTTTAAACTTAGGACTCATTTTATAGCCTAAGCAAGGTTGTTGTATCACTTGCCTGATATTAACATGATTTGAGTGAAGAAAATTAGTGGCAGGGTTATGATTTTTCCTATAATTATAATTATAGGGTACCTTGCACCTATCAGTAAGTCCCTAGTCTCTTTTCCTTAGCTAGTCTGGATAGGGCTATCAGTAAGTCCCTAGTCTGTTCTCCATAGCTAGCAAGGATAGGGCTGTCAGTAAGTCCCTAGTCTGTTTTTCTTAGCTAGTCTGGATAGGGCTATCAGTAAGCCCTAGTCTGTTCTCCATAGCTAGCCAGGATAGGGCTATCAGTAAGTCCCTAGCCTGTTTTCCATAATTAGCCAGAATAGGGCTATCCATAAGTGAAGTGCATTACTCTCATGCTAGTCATGTTTGGTACGCATTTTTTTTTTTAGAAAATATCTAACTGTTAACCATGTCCGGTATTTCAGTGGTCAAGTTAGAGATTGACTTGCTCCCTACAAGCTAGCTGGAGTAAATGTTGATTATGGGAATAGGCCTAAACTCACAAGGTTAAATTAGGTACACAATATTTATATGCAGGCTTTGTAGGAGTTGGGCTAGAGCTGGCGTGCTGAAACTATACGGTCATTATTAATGGAGTACATAGTTACGTTTTCTGTCTGTTACATATTTAAATGGCTAGAGTTCACATTAGTCACCCATGATTGTAATTGTTGAGTAAAGATACTGTGGTTACTACTGTACTAATCATAGATAAGGAATATAAAGTTAATTTGTTTGGCTGTACTGTTATACTAAGGAGGTTGCAATTTAACTTTAATGTATTTTTGGATTCTTTTGAAATACAAATATGTTTTTTTAATATTGTAAATAAATATAATACCGTTAAACTATTGCTGTTGGTATTAATTCCATCTTCCTGTTTCCACTTTGTTCATGTCCTTTAGCCAGTAAAAACACTCCTGGAGGGTCTAATCACTTTTGTTGACAAAACCCTTTCTTACAACATATATAATAATATATATTATAATATAATTATTATATAATATAAATAATATAATTTATATATATATAACTTAAATTTATCCATAATATATATATTATATATATATTATATATTAATTAATATATATATATAGTATTATATATATATAGATACTAAATATTATTTCCAAGAGGAACCTCTACCGTTCTTCAACAGTAAATTTCAGAGAACAGATGTCATGAAAAACAAGGTCAACGATAAATCGTATAATTGGTTAGTTGGTTCCTATCAAGCCGGCCTTATGCCAGCACAGGACCTTGCCCTAAAGCCGCCAGTATGATAAGAAGTGATCCGACTCTGCTCACCTTTTCTTTTCAAACACGGTTATAAATCTGCCCTAAAACCTAACCCCGATGGTTTTCTTAAAAATAAAGGGGCGGGGATTGATTTTTTTTTTTTTTTTTGGGGGTTTTTTTTTTTTTTTTTTTGGGGGGGGGAGGTGTGTGAGGGTGGTATGGCATTTCCCTCCTCCCATCAACTCGGGAGGTCCAAAAGCAGAAGGATCATGGGAATAGAAAAGAGGACTCGTTCGATAGGAATGTGCCAATATTCAAGTGATAATCCAAGCATGCACGAGTCGACCTTAGCCTCTCAGTATTTGCAGTTGAAAAGGGAATTTCACGGAGGTATCAACAGAAGTAATTGTGGTTGGGCGACAAAAGGAGACGGATATACAGTTTTGACAAGTATATGTTACCGACCATTATACGGACTTAAATCTTTCTAATTCGAATGGCATAGTATACAGGCACACACATAAATATACACTATATATATTCACAATAATGATTTTCTCTTTATAGCCGGCTGCTGCAGGTTCCCTGAAAGTATTTTTAGAAAAGAGGATGTAACAACGAATTTCTTTCGTTTTATTGTTTATGACGCGGAATGAAGCATAACAAAAGTTTCTAAAGACCATATCTTTTGGACCCTACAATAATTTCGAACTTATGACTAATAATGACATACCTATCCTATATCCTATATGTTATATATATATATATATATATAATATGATATATATATATATATATAAGATATATATAGATTATATATATATATATATATATATATATATATATATTATACCAAATATATATTTATATCTATATATATATATATATATATCTATCTATATATATATATATATATATATATATATATATATATATATATATATAGATGTATATATATACGCATATATATACATATATATACACCTAATTGGTATATATTGTCATTTTCTTATATTAGGTGTGTGAGGGTTAAGAAGCCCTTAGATAGATACGTACTTGCTGATAGCTCTTCAGTTTTGTTATGATGCTAACGTAGAGAAATTTAGTTTTGCAATCTGCCGTACATAGAGCACAGTCTCTTAGCAATCGAAAAGGAGCCTCAAATCAAAGTATATAGAACTAGGCTCTTATTGTAGCCTATCTACTCAAGATGCATTGTCGTAGATGTAGTATGTATTTGAAATGCTGCAGTCTTAAGACGTCTGGGATAGGTACAGTTGGACACAGGTTTCCCTGGTACACCTTCATGAGGGACTTTCGAAAAAAATTAATATGGTAAAAGTGATTTAACTAGGAGGGGGAATGGGGGTGGGGAGGACTCTTCCTCTCTTAGCAAGAAGTTCCACCAATAAGCTCTGGAATTCTTTCAGTGGGAGAGTCATTAGGTATGGTTGGAGAAACCCACACACACACACACACACACACGGAGTAAAAAAAAAAAAAAGTAATCTGAGCAGGTTATATCGCTGTAACTAAGATTACTGTCTCACTTTTAATATAAGTTTGTTTATTAAGATTCCATTTAACTTTCGTCTAAGGGCGTTATCTTACCACCGTGTCTGTTATATGTATCGGTCATATTCATTACGCAATACTTAAAATTGATCAAATTTATTTTAGAGTTACATTGATATTGGAGAGAATCACGAACA
This sequence comes from Macrobrachium nipponense, assembly GCF_015104395.2. Classification (NCBI taxonomy): domain Eukaryota; kingdom Metazoa; phylum Arthropoda; class Malacostraca; order Decapoda; family Palaemonidae; genus Macrobrachium; species Macrobrachium nipponense. Next base: position 3,070,091 of record NC_061100.1, on the reverse strand, counting down.
TCATAGCAGGATATTTTAACCTTATCATGAAAGCCAGTTTTTTTTATATAGTATCGGTTGCAGTGTGTTTCCTACCAATAATATAATAGGAAGCATTGAACATACCCAAACACTAAGTGAACGAGTTGAAAGTGTCCGACGCCTTAGCTCCTCTCTCTCTCTCTCTCTCTCTCATATTAGCTACTTTAAAGTGACATGTCATCTAGAAATACCACTGCGCTAAGTATGCAGTTTTGATATGCCATTAACACCCTCTAATCTTGACTAAACTAATATATGCATATATATTTTTTCGGGGGCCGGGGGGAGTGGTGTCGGGGATTGAGTTCTTGTTGTTAAGCCGTCTTACAGGTTTTGGAATTCTAAAATGTAATTCAAACTGACAAGCTTCTTGCTTTTGCTGTACCGATGTCCTCAGCCTGGCTTTGCTACAACTGAAATGGGTGGGGCCTAGGGTAAGGTGGGCCTGTTGCGACCCCGATGAGTGGACGAAGTAGATATGCTCGTGGGGATAGAGTGTATGTCTAACGAAAAGCTCCACTTGAAATATTTCTTGTTTATTCTTTAATGCCTGCGTGTTTTTTAGTGTTTATTCTAATATTATAATACTGTAGATTTTCTGAATACAACAACATTTACAAGAAGAAGGATTGGGTTAAACTCACTCTCTTGTAAATACATATAGAATGAAAAGAGAGAGAGAGAGAGAGAGAGAGAGAGAGACTGAGGAATCAAAATGAAACTACTAGGGACAGAGAAAATTCCACAACGTGTAATGGAAATTGAAGAAGGACTCCCAAACTTGGTGCAAACTTTTAACCATTCCCATATGGTAAACTTAATTCGTTTGCCCAATGATAAACAATTGGTGATGTTCAGAGGTTTCATGTATTCATTGGTTGGGTTGGGTTTCGTATTCCCTCTTGGAATATTACTGTAGAGGTTATTCCCACTACACGCCCTTCATTACAATTAATTATTACATGATATGGATAAACACATCTACTTGGCTTATATTTTCTAATATATTAATTGTGATACATGCTTTAATGTCATACGGACAGAAATTCCTTTTGCTCTTATCATCATTCGTGTGAGGATAAGAGACAGACGTCTCTATTGTTAAGTCATTTACCTTTCCATTGTGGAGAAAGCTTTAGATTTTGAACTCCTTTAAGATATCAAATTCACCTTTCTAATAAATAAATTATAATAATCAATACCTGGAGCTAAACGATATGCATAGGTCTGTTTACTTTTTGGTTTTTTTTTACATCATACGACATGGAAGTTCAGCGGAAGCCATGGGGTAATCCAAATATACGCATTCAATTTTTACATTTATTTTTAATATTAATGAGAAGTCCAGCCACCTTCCTTCTAGATCACCTCTTACAATCTGTTAGGCATTAGAAGATTCATGGTTTCTGACGATCTGTGGTCGGTTGTGGAAGAGTTTCCATTGTGTTCCCAGAGGTTCATAAGTTGATCTGGTCTCATCTCCCTCTCAGGCTCCCAACATTTTACCAAATTAGCCTAAATATTCTCAGTGAGGTTCATGTCTGTATTCCTTACTTGGCAGTCAAGCAACTGCAGATCCTCTCGACCTTGAAACCATTCCTGGACTATTCTGGCCGTATGAATGGGTGGGGCAGAGGTCGTGAATGAAAATGACAGGAGCAGGTGGGGAGGAATAATTCCGCTGTTGATGTGAAAGAAGTTAGAAATCCCGAAGAATTTCAATGTATTTTTCACCAGTGAACCTCCACTCAATCCTGGTGATATCATCCCATATAATGTAAGAAGATCCAGCCCCAAACGTTACTGTGACGTGCCCATTCCTGGTCACCTCGTAAATTTCCTCTGTAGTATCTGAAGGGAAAAAAAATCTAATTTTTAACAATTTACGCTTTGCTTTTCGTAATAGGAAAAATAATGCTATATCGTTTTGGGAAATAAAATGCTAGTAACAACCCTTGGAATAAGTTAAGAATGTTTATTAATCTCCAACGGATTAATACTTATAATAGCATTAACTTTAATCTGTAAACAGTCCGTTATGATATGATATTCTTTAATTCAGTAAACAGGCTGTACTCTATAATTATAATTTGCCTACGTGATTATTCATAACATTAATAATGCATTTGATTAATGCCTGAAAGCTGGCCATAGTAGAACTAATGGGGGGTTTTCAATGAAGAATTTTTATTTTCACACTTCTCGTGGCAATATAATTCAATTAGCGGAAAAATACATGGTTATGACAAAATTATTATGTTTTGAGTTATAATATTCACCCTTGCTTATAATTATTATAGTCCTGACTGTATTAATGATTATAGAAACTCATCCTTATATTACTCGGTCTTCGGTTATGTATTCTGCCGTGACTTCTGCTAGTAAAGACCTTTCGTCACTGCATACAACTCGAGACCAAAATTTCCATATCCTCCCCCACAAACTGTTGAACAAAGGCAAGCCTATCAGCACGATGCCGTTTCGGCGAGAAATTCCTTCTTGGCAGGAATTCTATGAGGGTCTTCCTGCCTCATGCAGACGTCTTCGCACCGTCATAGCCGAAACATTTTATGCAGACTTTCACGAATAGCAATAGTATTGGTAAAAGCATCTTCTTATGCTGCTCGTCGAATGTCGTCGTTATCCTAACGGGTGGTCTTTCGTGGTGGAGGTCTTCGAACTGAAATACGTAATTAACATTCAGATACCTAGATAATCAAGATTAATTATAGCCTGTTTACTTATGGGAGGGCTATTTGGTATTCTGGGAAGTAAAGAGAAAGAATCACTATTAGAGTTCAACAGGACCAAGGCAACTGTAATTTAGGTTTCATGATTTTACGGGTTTGTAAGGTTTATTGTTTAAAAAATTAATAAATAAATGAAATAAATAAATGCTATCCAAAGTCGGTCAATTTCCCAGTCTAAGCATGCCTCCTTTTCATTTATTTACTGCTGCAGGGGAGACGTCAAGACGCTGTGCAACAGCACGTATTGGAGCCCGCCCACTTTCTCGTAGAGCGACGATCTGCGCCAGGAGACCATATGTTGCTGTTCATTTGGAGACTATAACGAATATACTAGCAGAGGACAGATAAACCTATCAAAATTTATACAACACCTCAGTCTAGCCATGATTGGGTGACAAACTTGTTAGCGTGTAATAGGGTGCTGTAGCATGATGAATCGTTATCACTGAACAAAGTGATATATTAAATCACACGATCACTGGTACTGAGTGATTGATTGGCTGTTACTGGCATTGCAACATCTCAGGTCATTACTGTCATTGATAACGTTTAAAATTCTGTATGTCTTCATAATGATAAATTGTTAATTGTACCCGTTTAAAGCACTAAGGTGGTGGTGTTCCTCTCTTAACGTGAATTCCATTGATCTGCTTTCGAGCTGTTTTAGTGTATAAGAGGTTGGAGGAGGCAAACTTGTAATAAGTATTAATCATCATAGATGAATAAACATTATCTTAATGCAGGGTTGGTTACTTAACATCACATTTCCCCAAACGATATATCATTATTTTTTCCCAGTTACGGAAAGCAACAGCGTAAATTGTAAAAAAAAATTCAGATTGTTTTTCCTTCAGATACCACAGAGGAAACATTTACGAAGTTGCCAGGATGGCTTGTAACCGTAAACGTGTGGGCCTGGATTTCCTTACATGATATATGATATCAACCAAGAGTGAAGTTTCGGTTTCCCCAGTGAAAAATACGTTCAAAATTCTTCAGAATTTCTTACTCCCTTCACTTCACCAGCGGAATTATCCCTTTCCACCTAGTCCTGTCATTTTCATTCATGACGGCTGCCCCATCCATACGGCAGAATAGTCCAGGAATGGTTTTCTAGATCGAGAGGATTTGAATTGGTTGACTGGCCAAATAAGGGTGCAGACATGAATCCCATAGATCCCGAGAAAGATAAAGTCGATTTATTAAATATTGAACAATTCACAGGTGCCCCGAGAAGAAGCCACGAAGTGCAGTGGAAAAATCAGTGAATTTCTAATCAGTTTTCTCCCATGTATACATAAAAAAAAAAAAAAAATCATTTTTGTTCCCGTTATTTTTATGCTCATCCATTTCGTATGAAGTAGCTACTGTCGCATATCTTATGTAATATAAGCATTAAGCAGGTTAGGAGATTAATTACGTTTGCTTTATGTCTATTACAATAATTAGAATCATAATTACCTGACTTGTTATCGAATTACAGTTACAACTTCAATTACAAGATGGGGAACAATATCAAATACAATACAAATTTTAATATTTCAAAATTGTAATCACAGCTACAAAATACATATATAAAAACGTATTACTCAATTACATTTCGCACACCTATTTTAATTTAAGAAATGCAGATAGTTGCAAAGACTTTATACTTGAGTTTGGTTTCCTTTTACAGTCAATTTCTGCAACAATTGTAATTTGTAACTTATGATACCTTTAGTACAAATACAAAACAAACATATCTAAAATATTTTAGACCTGTAGAAATTATCGTTAGCATCCTATGATTTGCCTAAGTAAATTTTTAGTATGTTTATTGTGGTGAAAATTATTATGCTGATTATAAGAAAATGATACTGAAATACAAAACTCAAATACTGGAAAAAAAATTTCACAAAACTTTTTGCACAAAAAAAGAAATAAATGGAATAAAAAATTTTTTTTTAGAATTGGTAGCTGGCTTGTCAAAGATTCTCCCGTAATAATATAATAAATGAATTGGGAAGCGACTCAAACATCTCTCCATTGGCATTTGGGTCAAGATGAGTTTCTCTGAAAAGTAAGAGGGCGGCTCTAGGATAACAATACTCAAATAAAGTTTTCAGTTACAATTACAATAACAATTACCATTAATTATAAATAAAAAAACAAATGGAATTACAGTTAACTTCAAAACGTGTAATTAAAAACATATCAGATAAATGACAATTACACCAAGCTGAATAAAAGGTAAGGTTTATTTGTAATTGGTAAAGCTCTCTTACTGTGGGTTTCACAGACAGTGCAGTCACGTTTTTTGGTCAATAACACTGTAATGAAGACTGGTATCAGTACGAGATTTTGCTGTAATTTTTTTCGGTATAATCAAGGCTTTAACTCTATGGGATGTCCGGTAAAAATGCTCAATTTTTATTTGTAACACATAGAGTAACTATAACAGTTACCTATTCAAACCAATCTGTAGGCAATTTGGCGGCTCTCTCTTGCT